>NC_133349.1:25250773-25550773 GCF_030506205.2 Paramisgurnus dabryanus
AAGCCTCAGGACTACAAGAAACGCCTGTCTGTGGAGCTCACCAGCTCTCTGTTCAGAACGGAGCCCATGACCTGGAACGAGGTACTTGCCAGAGCCTGCTGTAGATATAAGACCGTACATTCCCAGCGTGTTTTGTGGCAGATGTGGTTTTTAAATTTAATGAGCAATTATTGCTTTTACAAGCCTTGAGCACAAAGGCATTTGTGTAACTGATAGAGTGCTTGATATGCTACTTTCCTCGTGTCTTTTTTGCAGACTGGGGATCTGGGGCTTGATATCGGCGCACAGGGCGAGCCTCTCGGCTACAGACCGGATGGTAAGTTCACGCTTTTTACAGACACTAGCAGAGCATTTTGGTGTGATACTAATCCACTGCTTTACCAACCAACACCTAACAAACCTGGAGTTGAAGACATGTGCAGTCTGGTTTAGTTAGGTTGAGGTTGTGCTGTTGTGAGCTTATTCTAACGCGTGTGTGTGTGTGTGTGTGTGCTCCACCCCCTCCTCTCCACTCTCACCCACTGCCCTCGTCTGCAGACCCAAGCTACAGATCCTTCCACGCCGGAGGCTACGGGCAGGACGCCATGGGCTTGGACCCCATGATGGAGCACGAGATGGCCGGGCACCACCCTGGACCAGATTACCCCGTCGACGGTTTGCCCGACCTCGGCCACGCCCAGGATCTGATCGACGGCCTCCCGCCAGGCGACAGCAATCAGCTGGCCTGGTTTGATACTGATCTGTAAATACAATGACTTTTTAGGTGAGGCACCACCACGCTGAACACGCACTCGAAATGAGCGGCTGGTCACGTTTGATCTGTGCATGAGTGAAGCATGCAAGTAGCAGAACTAATCCGAGCTGCATTCCGAATTCGAGGTTGAAGTCATCGCAGCAGCGTAGAGTTTTTTTTCCTCATTCTGATTTTAATCCGATTCTTCTTCTTTTCCTCTGCCGCAGCTGTATCGTCTGATCTGAATGAACCTGCATTGTGATTTCGGCCTGTAGAGTTGCTGAGCGGGCTCAAGAGAGAGTGGACTAGTTTCTCTGAAAGTGCCTGACACACTAATACAAGCTGAGTTTCCTATGGGAACACGTGGAAGTAAAACTTTTGTTCTGCTCTCGGTGGGAAATTGGTGTGATTGACAGAAGAAAGCCCAAAAAGCAAATCCTAAGATGGAATTTTCGACCTTAGCCTTGCCTGTACTTTTTATTACTTTTTTATTTTTAAAGGATATTTCTGTCTGTAATGGTACTTATCTAGCTTGCTTTATGATACTCGTCTTTTATTTTGCAGAACTTTGTATTCCTTTCCACCGTCTCATAGTGTTGAGTTATAGTGCTAATGATCCATGGAGATTTTATCAAGTTTATGGTGTAGAACACTAATTAATCAGTTGAATTGTATTCTGATCAAATGTAACATTGTGTAGCTTTTGTATAAAACCAAGAATTGGAGAAGTCCAAATATTCAGCTCTCTTGCTTTAATAAAATCATGTTCCAAAGGGTTTGCAATCAGTCGGGGCCATTTTCTGTTTCTTTTTTTTTTCTCTTGTCTTGATCTTTTGTTTCTTTTATTTGATGGTAGCTTTAGAAAGGTTTTGAAAAGAACCCCTAATTATTGTAGCCTGCAATATTGGTTGAAGACTTTGTTTTGACCTGGCTAAACAATAAAATGGACCTAAATTTATCTTATTTTGTGTGCATATTTTTTTATTTGAAATTTCTGGAGTGCATATAAACTTGTATAGGCAAAAATTATAGCGATTAACAAACTCAGTTTAATCTCAAAGCAAATAAATTAACAATCATTAGTTTATAGGCTCCGTGCTTTACAGTCTTTGACAATTCAGGAGACACTAGATTTTTTGGGGGATCATTCATTAAATAAGTGCAAATATACATGAAGTACCAAGATAAAAAACGTTTTGTAGGTTTCACGATCCAATGGCTTTCAGAATCTCTGCAGCGAGTGATTCCACTGTCATGTCAGACTGGTGCCTGGAAAGGAAGAATTTTAAAACATTAGGATCCTGGGGTGTCATTTATAAAATCTTAAATTTGGTCTTGCGATCCTTTTTCAAAAGCATGGACGTGTGATTCAGAGCAAACGCTTTAAGAAGTGGAATCTATAAATCGCAAATTATCATGAAATTGTGTGCAGCTAAAAAGGGTCATTCTACGGAAATGTCCATTTTTCTTTACAGAAAATATTCTTTACAGAAATATTACACTTGAAAGAAATTTTTTTTGTATTTTAAAATGAAACCCTGTTATTTGAACAATTACCCCGCCAGTCACATTAGCTACAAGAAACCGAGAAAGAGCGACAGGCTACCATACACTTTCAATGGGAGTGGCCGTTTGCCAGCGACGAAGGCGGGGCCAAACTAGACAAGCAGGCTATTTTATGCAAATGCTGAGCGATGCGACTGCCAATCGGAGTGAAGGAGCAGCGTGACGTAGGTCTGTGGTCGAGTCTGAGAAAATAATTCAAGATCGCGGAAAATGGGTATTTATGTATATATCTGATAAGTTTGGCATTTTATCTCATATATTTTGTTACTTTTATTCAGAAATAAATACTTTTAAATCCAAAAACACCGTTCTTGTAACTTAACAATACCTCTAAAGTGACTTTTGATACCACTTTTATAAACTAGCCAAGGATCGCCCATCAAGTGAGTGCATGTCGCTTACTTTTGTAGCTAATGTGACTGTAGGGTTACACCGCCTTGAGCCATCAATGTTGCAATATTTGCTTTTTATTAATTTGAATTCCAAGCACCAGAGAAGTGCTCGTCCCCACAGTCATGTACAGAGGGAAAATGCTTTATTTTGAGTTCCATTTAAAATACAATAATGTGTCCATAACTATGATGGAAATTACCAGAGTTTCTACATAAAAGTAAATTTTCAATTATTCGTATTTTATTAGTGTTTTGCTTTGGAAAACATACATTCCAAAACATATTATCATAATTTTTACTCCACTACATTTCATAATTTCAAGTTTTTGGTTTATATTTAATATTTAAGTACATTAAACATCTAGTAATTTTTTGTACTTTTACTTAAGTAAAAAATGTTTTCGTACTTTTACTCAAGAAAGTAAAAGTACACAATTTTTATGTAATTAGGCCTTACATCAATTTTAATATGCAATATATAATGCATACACAGTATGATTCTATGCTTTAGAATGTAGTGAACATTTTTTAGTAAAGTAAATTTTTTCCCAAGACAAACACTCTGATAAAGCACAGATGCTTGGAAAATGTAACTAAAATACTTCAGTATTATACACCTCTGGAAATTACATTAAAAGACAAAATGCTAAATAAATATTATAAAATATATAATGAAAGTAGTGGTCCCCTGGAGTTGTGTCACTGGTGTTACTGTTTAACAAAAAGCTCTTATTTTTTTTAAATAAAAATCACACTGATGACATCACTTGACTTTCTTCTTTCAATTTCTTGGAGATCTATGAAGAGACGCCCATTTAAGTCCACTGTCTCTTTACAGTTATCAGAAATCTTCTCATTTATCTCATGATTTCAGCTTTTAGTTTAAGTCACTGGTATGACCTCCTTTATTGTTTATTAATTGCAAAAACTAGAATACAAATGGATTAAACTACTTCATTTAGTGAATATACAATGATTGACAACATGTGGTTTGATACTTTGCAGCAGAAATTTTGTAAAATGTAGTTTTCATGAATATTGTCACTGGTGTTACCTTCCTTATGGGTAACAGCAGTGAAAATCAGTAACACCGGTGACTGGTGATTTGTTGTGTCACTGGTGTTACTGTGTTTTTTTTTCTTTTGCATTAAATAAAATCTTTCACATGTGGCATGATGATACATTTTTAATTCATTGAATTCTGCTACACTTAAGAATTAAGCTTTAAAGCTACAAATAATATTTCATAAACACCTTTAATATAGCTAAAGAAGTAAGGTAACACCAGTGAAAAAATAAAGGTCTACGCAGTCTTGAAGTAGATGCACACAAAAATAAAAAATTATTAAGCTGTCATTTATATGTACTTATAAAGTCAAAGAGTAATCTAATAATGTGGTCTAAGTTTAAATGTTAGAAAAATAAATTAATTTTAAGACATCTTGCCATACCAAAAGTTGACGTTTCTGTAGAATGACCCAACAGTTTCAGGTCTTCGCCTTTAAACAATGCATATTAATGTCATTGACATAAAATATCACCTGTCAATGTTTAAATCCTTTTGAAATGGCTTAAATTTCTTGCAGCATTTGGATATTCAAATGTGCCAACGTCTGTGCAGATCCTAACGTGATGCTAAGCACGTTTCAAAGTTCAAAGACCGTTTTATAAATGTGACTCTAGAACACAAAAAACAGTCATGAGGGTTACCTTTTTTTAAATCTAGATTTCAAATAAATAAATAAGCTTTCCATTGATGCATGGTTTGTTAGGATAGGACAATATTTAGCTCGAGATATAACTATTTAAAAATCTGGAATCCGAGGGTGCAAAAAAAATCTAAATATTGATAAAATCACCTTCAAAGTTGCCAAATGAAGTCCTTGGCAACATATATTACTAATGATAAATCCTTGTTTGATATAATAACGCTAGAAAATTTTCAATTTATCCTCATTGAACATGAGCTTTACTTATCCTAATGATTTTTGGCATAAAAGAAAAATACTTTTGACCCATACAATGTATTGTTGGCTATTGCTAAAAATATAACTTTGCAACTTATGACTGGTTTTGTGGTTCCAGGTCACAAATATGAACTTTGCCGTATATTTTTGTGTACACAAACACTCAAATCTGTGCGTACCCATGCTTTATAAATGAGGTCCCTCGAGTTAATTTCTTTAATTCATTAGTCAGTAAATTGACCTGTAATTCCAATAGCTGATATTGTCATGCCATTCTAAGATTGGTAATTGATCAACTTTAAACCATAACACACCCTTATGTGTTCTTGTATCACAACTGGATAATTCATGGGTTAATACATTATCTTATAGTCAAAAGTTATTCATGATGGTTGTTTACTTCATGAATATGGTAATTAGATGGCATTGCCAAATGCAGACCTGCTAAAATAAGATAACTGCTTTGTCCACAGATATTACGGATGCAGCCACTGTGAATTTCACCTTAAATTAATTACATGTTTAAAAACTGCTTGCCAAATGAATACAGTGGAGTACAGGTGAGCCAGACCTGAGCTAATTATATACCAATATTATTCAGAAAGCAAGCAAATACTTTTCTGAGGTACCTACATACATTAAAGCAAGACAGTCCCTATATACTGCCAAGAATCAAACTAATCCTTGATATTATGCATATTTATACGGTTCTATTATAGTGAACATGAAAGTTAATTTATAATTTAATTCTGCACTGCATTACAAAATTAAAGGAAAACACCACAGATTTTCCATATTTTACTATGTTCTTACCTAAATTTTTATACATACCTTCGACCTCGGTGCGCAGTAGCATCATCACACCTAACTACTCCCCCCTCGCTCAATCTTCCGTCAATATTACTGCACCCGAGGTCGAAGTGTTGCAAACTAAGTGCTCTTCCTCCATACAATATAGTTCTCATTTTTTATCCCCTTAAAAATTACATCATTTTATTTTGTTCCACCATACTTACTTGTGTAACTTCGCATCTAGCCGTCTTTAAATAGGGAAAACATGAAAGTGTTTGGTGGCTTCTTAATTCATCCCTGTTTGGATCCTAAGGAATGAATGGCGCTAGGCTAAATGCTAACACTTTCACAACGCGCTGTACAAAAATTGAAAAAAGATACGTTTATATTAATTTGTCTAAGTTGAGGTAAGAACATAATAAAATATTGAAAAAATTTGGTGTTTTCCTTTAAACATTTATTAAAGGTTTATTCCACTTTCATTAAAAAATGTACTCACCCCTATGTCATCCTGGAATATTTTCCCTTAAAAACTAAATTTCTTTCTTTCCAAAGAAAGACATAAATATCTTGGATGACATGGGGTTGAGTTAATTTTTTTATGAAAGTGTAATATTCCTTTAAGTATAAAATAACCTGGATATGAGTGCAACTGACTGCAAAATGTATAAATATAAAGACCCAAATTTACCCAAAATGGAGATTTAAGGTCAGATTCATCCTGTTGCTTGTTTTACAAATTCAACAGTAACCTATAAAAATGCTAGCTGGTTAACAACAGTAAATTAAGATTTTCTGTTATAGCGAAAAAGTTAAGTCTAAACTAATTTTATATTTAGTTTCATTAAAAATGCCTATCAGTGAGTCTAACAGTGATGCAGTCTTTCAGCAATGCGTTCTTTTCAACAGTTTATCACAGCTTTGCCAAGAACCCAATATTGCTGAAGTTTTGCCTCGCAAGCTTGGTTGGCCGACTTCAAAGGGATGCCTTCTCATTTCAACACAAGGAGAAGGAGGAGGAGGGGTCTTGCGGCCACAATAAGCCAGTATCAATCTACGGGTGAGGCCCGAGCTCTCATCAGAAGCCCACGCATTGGCCTTCGACATGAATGGATCAAAGTAAAGGGTCATAGAGAGAGACCCGACCGGGGGACCCGTGCTGGTAGATGAGGGCCGCTGGCTGAAGGGGAGCCTGTCCTAAATAACATACCTGGTAGGCAGCGCCAGTTTCTGCAGAATGTGAACCAAGTTCTGACCTTCAGAGGAACCCCAACAGGAGCTGTCAACTGCACTCATCTGTGTAAGAGAGAGATGAAATAAAACCAGCTTATTGAACAATACAGACTGACATACCAGCAGCGGTGTGAAATCTCAGATTGAGTCACTTATAAACGCACTCGATTTATCAAACCGGGCTGAAAATAGCAGGAAGAGTAACCCGTGTGACTCTCTAGTACAGTTCCTCTGATATGACATGTCTGTTTTTAGAATTATAAGCTCTCTACACTTCAACACGACAGGCTCTTACAATGGCATCTCTGTAGCGCCTCACAGATGAGATGTTTGATCTGAGTGAATGAGGGTCAGGGAACAGCACAGGACAGATGCTTCATCTTTTGAAGAGCCATCAGTGAATGCTGGGAGATCTACACCACCACACACTGGAGGCAATTGTAGAGTTTCTTTCCAAACTCATAGACTACTACAAATCTATCTGGCATGTTTTCATGGAAGAAATATGGACATTTTTAATTTAAAGGTGCCAAAGAATGCATTGTAATAATCTGTTAAATTGTTCTCTGATATATACATAGAAGGTATGTGGCTTTATTAAGTGCAAAAATGATCCAGAGACAGTTTACATGTCCATTTACAACCCTTGGATTTGCCTTCAGAATGAAATGTTATTTGAAAAGGCCATGAATAATAATGTTGAGCTCTACTCTGATTGGCTGTTTCTCAGAGTAGCACAGTTCAGTAGCTCTGTGTGTGTGTAAACAGATCTTATGTTTGAGACTGTATCAGATGAAGATACAGAATTTGAGGAATAATCAATTGTTTGGAGATTATTAACGATTCTGGAAGTTTGTGTTTTTTTTTTCAGTATGGACTTGCAAAACGTAACTGGAATGTCAATAGTAGAACTTCAGTCGTAACACTAGCATATAGCGCTAACTCAGCAGCAGTCA
Organism: Paramisgurnus dabryanus; assembly: GCF_030506205.2. NCBI lineage: Eukaryota > Metazoa > Chordata > Actinopteri > Cypriniformes > Cobitidae > Paramisgurnus > Paramisgurnus dabryanus. Next base: position 25,258,413 of record NC_133349.1, read on the forward strand.
CAACTTTGTTTTAAGCATTGTTACAACGTTTTAATTAATTTAATGTGCAATTTAATTTTGGGGTTGTACATATTAACTGTAACGTCACAGATTGGTGTTATGTTAAGTTTGGTGTCTTTTGCTTGCATGAGGTTTACATAAGTAGCAGGCAACTATTGTGTTTAAGGCTCACAATATGTCATTACCATGTACAGAACTCATATTATTCATCTATGCCTAAATAAATACAGTTTAATATTCGACTGCACATTTAATACAGAAGTCTGAATACAGTATACTCTCAGCCCAGAGGAATTGCCATAAAAAAATCGATCCCATCTTACAGGAATTCATGCATATTTTACGACTTTGCTAATTAGTATGAATTTGTACCAAATAAATCAAGCAAAAATTATTATAAGAACGTCACGGGGGCAAAGGCAAATCGTACATATACAAATGTGGTCATACTATTCAATACAGATTAGCCACCTTGTAAAATATGTATAGATTTTTATGATTGTGTTATTTCTCCTACACTACACATCAATGAGATTAAATAGAGAGCAAATGGAAAGTTTTGTTTAAAGCAACACTATATAGTCCTAACTACAGCTGCAACCTGAGTAGCCCCCTAGCGGCTACAATCAAACTCAAATGTTATGTTCGGGTAGAAACAAACATCCTCGCTCGTTTCTGCATTCACAGGTTCCAGCAGCTTAGTTAACAAATTCATGTTTTTTACATTTTTGGGAAAATCATGAAAAATGCTGGCGCTGACTGGCAACTTTAAAAAAACAAAAAGCTGGTGGTGAAACCACATTGACATTTAAACAATCATTGTTGTTAAGCATTGCTTCAAAAAGTGTTTAATCACAAAAGAGTCAGGGAATGACGATCACCTTCTTACAAACAAACTACAAAAATGGTTGATAACTGGAGTTGGAGAGTAACAACTTCATTTCGACATGCAGGGGACCTTATTTATAAAGCGTGCGTTAAAGGTCTTCACGGGTCCACTTAGGGGTTGTGCACACCAAAACTTTTAAACGCGGCTGAAAACGCCTTGACAACGCCGAATGCCAGCTGTTTTTCAGCTGAGTGCCAGCTTTCTTCAGCTGAGCACTTTGGTAGCTGTGATACTTTAGCTGTGAGCCGGTTGGTTGCTGTTGTAATGTCCCGCCCCTCCTCCACTATGATTGGACAGCCGTGTGAGAACTGACATTGACGAGCGGAGCCTTTCACCCAAAGTTGAATATTATTCAACTCTCAGCACGGAAAAACCGCCAGGTGCCGGTTTTCAGCGGTTTTGGCTTATTTGAGAAACGCCAAGCTTCCATTGGAAACAATTGAAAACATACGCCAGCCGCGGGCGTAAAAGCTTTGGTGTGCACGCCCCCTTAGATCCGAAAACCTGAGGTCCGACCCGAGTCCCAATCGGGTTCGGGTCTAAAAGTTTCACGTGTGCTTCGGACAGTCGGGTATAATATTAGTGGCATCAGGTTTCGGGTAATTTAAAATGAATGTGTTTTTAAAGGGTGGACCCGAACTCTCTCGCGTGTGAGCGTCAAAGTTCTTTTCAAACCTCTCTTCTGTTTGACCCTGCTTGCGACATTGTGTGGCTGGTGGTAGGTTAATGTTCGTTGAGACAGACATGTCAGTCAATTCTAAATAATTTTAGTCATTTTAGCGGTTACCTGGGTGTCTTCAGATAACAAAGTAAAACAAATGGAGCAGCTCGCCAAATTAGTTGCCAGGCCAGTGGGGTTTCTTTCTGTCTGACTGCTGCGTGTGGAGCTGCAGACTGCACAGGGTTCGGGTATAAAGTGATCCAACACTAGCTGCACATTTATAATCTTCTTCTTCTTGTTGCCAGGTCCTCGGCCTTTCGGCCGAATTCTTAATTGGGCTACTTTTAAACTGTTTCTGCGGGCTAGAGAGGAAAGGATTTGGTTCATTAGTTGTTGGTATTTTGGCTGTAAAAAGTCACTGAGATGCTTTTGGACTAGGGATGCTAATCAATTAATCGGGATTAATCTTTAGCAGAATAAAAGTTTTTGTTTACATCACATATGTGTGTAAACTGTGTATAATAAATATGTATATATATAAATATGAACACATTCATGTATAATTTTAAGAAAAAAAATGTATATATTAAGTTTTATATTTATATATAATATAAATTATACATAAATATACAAATGTATATACACATGTAAACATTTCTAAAACACATACATGCATGTGTGTACATTTATTTATACAAAGTTATTATACACAGTTCACACACATATATGATGTAAACAAAAACTTTTATTCTGCTAACGATTAATCGCGAAACAAACATAGCATAAAAATCCACAGTATAAAAACCACAAACTCTGTTTTAAAGTAAGGGGGAAAACCAGGTTTTTATTACTGTAACAAGGCACGTATATCACTTTCTTATCATAATGGCTGGTTTACAGTATTTAGTTAATAATGAATAATGTTAATTTTTATCAAGGTCTAAAGTTAAATATAAAAGTGAGTTTATTAATCGATGGCAAAATTTCCTCACAAACACATCCCTGAAAACTCAGTTCATTTTGTTTGTTTATGTTTGACAATTAAAGATGTTTTACTATTTAAAAGCTGCACAAACTTTTGTTATTTAAGGCTTAATATCAAAATCAAAATATTATATTTGTAAAACTATACAGCAGTGTGTGGCTTTTGCACTTTTTTGCACAAAAGTACACTTCCACACATGAATACCCAAATTTAGTACCTTATTTAGCTTTTTAATAAGTAAAAAATATATAATTGAGTTATATGTATGTTTTTATACGATTAGTCAATTAATAGAAAATTAAATAAATAATCATACGATTAATCGATTATGAAAACAAATGTTAGTTGCAGCCCTAAAAATACAGAAGACCCTGTAAGAGGTTTCTCACCTGAGATCAACACACATACTGTAAATTACAAATAATAATGAAACTGCCGAGTGAATAAACTGACCACACCAACAACCACCCTCCAAAAAGTGTTTCTGCAGCATTTTATGCCTCAGACTAGGAAGACGTATCATTAAAATATCCCTATTGTGATAGGAAGAGACATTCTTCTTAAAAAGTGCAAAGTATATTTTAATGGCCAACAATAAGTATTTATAACTGCTAAAGTTATTCAAACCTCCTGCCATGGGTAAATGTGGCAGAAAAGTATTTTGGAGCTTGTTGTATGACCATGAAAGCCAGTAGGACGTCACCTTGCACAATGACATGGAAACTCTCATAGCTGTGTGAAGATAATCAAATTCAGTCCTTGAACATACTGAGATCAACTCGCCAGCAACTGGCACTTTAGTAGCTTGTCTTACTCTGCGTTTTATGTCTCGCTCCCTTTCATGCTGAGCCACATCTCAAGAAGAAGCCCAAAGACTGTGACAGCACGTTCGCAAAATGCTTTCAAAACAACCGGGCGAAACACAACAGGGTGACAGCTTGCGCACAAAAGTGGTGTCTGAGGAACAAATGCAACTCCAATGACACTAAAGAACAAAATTTAAGTTTTTGTATTTTTTAAAGAAGCCTTTGATGGAGGAATAGAGTAATAACCCTGAGTATGAAGGGGCTTGTGCTCTTTAACTCTGATGTCACCAGCACAGCCCACCCATCCGGCTCACTGTACGTCCGTTACTAGGCAACAAGGTTATGTACCCGGCAAAACAATCAATCTAATATATTTCCTGATATTCTTCCTCCACGATAGTCCAGCCATCATTACATCTGCTTTACAACAAACATGAGAGCGTGTTTATCAAACAAAAGAGATCAGTTAGGATTCTGACATATGGTGCACAAACTGTTGCTAACTGAAAACTGCAGCTTTCTCTGTAGGCTGACAGAGAGAAAAAGATGTATATATTAACAAAAAAGTGTATTTCTGGAGTGATATGTTTGTGAGAGAAAACTATTGTTTTAATATTACACACAGACCAAGATACACAATAGCAAAGCAAACAGAAGTCACTTATTTTCAATGAGAGGTGACATGAACGACAGTGATACTACTCATTTTATGCAAATGAGCAGTGATGTCATATAATAGGAGCTTGATGAACCAAAGAAAGATACTCCAGTACTATCCAGAAATCCCAATCAAGGAGGGAATGTTGGAAGCCAAGCATTTGTTACATATGACTCCAGTTAGGTCTGTCTACACTAGGGATGCAACAATACAGTTAGGGGATGTGTACACCAAAACGTCAGTGTTTCACCCGAAGTTGAAAATTGTTCAACTTTCAGCGCAGATAAAACATAGAGTGCCATTATTTTAATGACTTAAATACATTTTTGTAAAACTTTTTGTTTTGCTTTTGAATATTTGGAAGTTTACGTAAAAATCAACTTTTGATAATATTTTTGAAAATGAAGAGTTTCGTTGCAAAACGAGATAACTCCGTTTTTAACATTTTTGTCAAAACATTTTTATTATTATGTTATTATTTTGTTTTATGGTGCTATTTAGCTGTATTTTTTAAGTTATAAAGATTTAAATCAAAACAAACCAACTGCAGTTGAATTGATATTAATTGGAATACACAAGCAAAAAATTATCTCGTTTTGCAACGAAACTCTTCAAATAAACATACGCACCAGCCCCTAACACAGTACACCATATATTCATATCTCATCCCTCGCAATAGATAACTCTCAGGATTTAACTTTGCGTCGTGGGAATTCTCCGCTTAAGTTGAAAATTTTCATAGCACATGCTCGCGTCATTCGCATCTCCCCACATGAATTTGCATCTATTCGTCTCTTTGCATTGACTTTGAATGTAATCTACTCGTGATAATATAATCAACCCATCCTACAGAAATAAAAGCATTGGTGTCTCGCTTCTCCACTCACCTTGGTAGAGTGTGTGAAATCTAACACCAGCATCACAAGCAACGTAAAGCACCTGTACCTTTAGCGCTAGGGGTGTGACTAGACACTTAATCCACGAGACGAGACGAGACATGAGAATTACAACAATTCGCGATTAACTAAATAATTAGTTAACTTTATAACTGTTAATATTCTCTAATAAGCAGGGCATGAAATTAACACCCGACCACGCGCCAAATGCGGGTGGATTTTGCAATTGGCGGGTAACACTGTCAATCTACCAGCCACATTGGCGGGTAGCCAATGCGAATCAGAGATGCGCGGGTCATTGTATAAACAACCCACTCCAGACCGACATTTTCAACTAACCCGCCCCGCCCGCAATTGTTCAAAATAGTTTTTAAACTTGACCGCGGCCTGAATATCAGTAAAATATTTTTGGATGACTCGTAACCGGCACCCGCTCATTTCTTATCAACCTGCGCATATCACCGATGCAAATTGAGTGATTCATTGAGAGGATGCGGCTGCTGTTTCGCAACGTTCATGCGATTGGAAAGAAGATGAGGCACTTCTCTGACTACGTTTGGATGTGCGAGTAAGTATTAAACTGGTGGTGAGATGGGAAGAGAATGCAATGCTGACATAGGCTACTGTACAATCGCAGTTGCACAGATGTATAGTGCTGCTGTGACGGATCAGAACTCTTGATGTGTAAACTTTAGAGAGAGTTGCGCTACTATGCCTTATACTGTAGTACATTAACATACATTTTGCGAATATAGTAATGAAAAACAACGTATGTGCGGCGTTTATGTGCGCAGTTTGTGCCCCCTCTGTCTCTGTGTGCGTGCCAGGTTTAAGGGGACTCAATAGGGCACATCGGAGAGACGCATTCCTAAAAGCATGCGAACATAAAATCTTTCTGCTCTTGACAGGGCACATAAACAAAATGATCTCAACAGTATTCATTTTCTAATAAAACATTTCTTTATGTCTTAAGTGTATGTATAGAGAGTCAAAAACCAGTCTGTGCTGGTCTTAAAGAGACAGTAACCTCAATTAACCTACTTAAGTCTGTGTCATTAATGTTAATCAAACAACCTAAGACAAAGAGAAATTCACTTTTGTAGCTCTGAATTTTTTTTATATTTAATTCATACAATAAAGACAGTGTTATAATTCACTATTCGGGAAAAAAAAAAACTGGCTGGTAAAAAGTCTCTGTGGCAGGTGGATTTCTAAATCCACCTGCCACAGTGGCTGGTGGTCAAAAAAGTTAATTTCAGGCCCTGCTAATAAGACAGTCTTTATGATGTTAATGCAGTTTAGAAATGCGACCTCCGAAGGATGCAGTCTTTTATTTGAGAAACGGCCAGTATTTCACCTCCACGAGAAATCTCGTGATATAATTATTCGGACGAGATCTCTTCACACCCCTATTTAGCGCATAGTGATATTTATTCGTGGGGAGGCATGTGGATTTGCAGACACACAAACATGCACAGGGAATAATAAATTGGACAGATTTGGACGCATACAACCAAAAAACAGCAATTCACATTTGTATTGGACGGTGGAGGTCGTACCGAACGGTTCAATATTATATTGAGAATTGTGGCATCCCTGGTATACACTGCAGCACAACCCCAGAGTCCAAGCCAGGCCTAACTGTAGCAAAAGTAATGCACCTATTTCATTGTTATTTGTTGGTTAAAAACACATTATTTTCCACATATTGTACATTTTTGTAATTATGATAATGTCTTGTCTTCATCACCAATTCCAGGAAGTAAACTGTTGCCTACAATCCATGTGTTTGTTGTAGTCCAAGAACAGAGATTTACGTTGGAGACAATAACTCGCGTCATCGTTTACTTTGGGGTTTGTACCTTTTGCATATCATTAACATGTACTAATACACACACATACCAAATTAAAAAATGTGAATCGAACGATAGGTGCTCTTTAAGAGGAACTTATGCAGTGGTCTTAAACTCCTGCGTCTGCTGTCAAAAATATAACATTATCCGGCCCGCAGAAAATTTTTTATTTACTTAGTTTTATATTTGTTTGATTATTGATGTTAACCCTTAAGGGCCCGTTCACATGTCACATAAAAAAACGCAAGTCAAGGTGCTTCTTTGTTCTTTCAAAAGCGCTTGAGAGGTTCACTACGCAACCATGAGCCGCGCTTTCTGTGACAGCGAGGATAACAGAATGCGTGATCGGATTTTATTGCTCCTATTCACCTCACGTAAATGATATCATTGTCACCATGCAATCAGTTAATCTGGTCAGGACTTTGGAGTGTTTGTCCAGAAAAGATCTGTAACTCTGTGTTACTCAGAGAAGAGCTGCGGTGGGGTTCATTTATCAAAGCTTCCATTGGCAACACCTCATAAGGAGTAGGAGCGGGGATGTAATGCAACACATATTAAACTACGGATGAGGAAAAGCCATCAGGTTCTCATGTTATGAAAGATAAAATCGTGCAAAAGATAAAAGATGTATGCAGCTCACTCATCTCAATATGAGTGTAATATAGTATATCTAAAATATCATTATGCTGCTTGATATGAAGTTACACATATACATTTTTACAGAGATGGAACAAAATCAAATCCAAAATAAACTAAAACGGTAGGCTATTTATTTATTTATATTTATTTATCAATTTATTTAGGAATTGAATTTGTTAGTTTAGTGCAAGGATTTAATAGAACAAGTTATTTAAGATAAGGTTAAGAAAAAATTTACTTATTTTTCTAAAATAATGTATAAAATAGATTGAAAGCACTGTATTATTATATTTTTACTATTTAAGACCTGCAGAAACTCTTTAGGCTGTAAACTAATATATTTTATAATAAATGTTCACAGACTTTCCACATACTAGAAAAACATTTTTGTTGTCAGTTTGCTGTATCCCCTCCGACGTTGGATTTTGAATTTAGATCAATGTTGAATTTTGACGTCATGCCAAAGTTGGGTCTTGACGTCAGGCCAGCGTCTGATTTTGACTTTAGGCCAATGTTGGATTTTGACATCAGGCCATTGTTGGTTTTACCCAATTTTGAGTAGATGTCAAGGTTAATTAAGACTATTAAATATCTGCAGAAACCCTTAAGGTTGTAAGCTAATATTTCATAATAAATGTCCACAGACTTATACTGGAATTTTTTTTTGGTAAATGGACTACACTTATATAGCGCTTTCATAGACCAATGGCCATCCAAAGCGCTTTACATATTGCCCACATATTCACCCATTCATTCACTCATTCATACACCGACAGCAGTGTCAGCCATGCAAGGTGACATCCAGCTCATCAGGAGCAGCTGGGGTTAGGTGTCCTGCTCAAGGACACCTCGACACTTGGTCAGATGGAGCCTGGGATTGAACCACCAACCTTTCAAATTGAACCTTTCAAAACCTACATGAACGTCCGATTTTGACGTTGGATCAACATTGGATTTTGACGTCGAATCGACATTGGATTTTGACGTCGAATCAATATTGGATATACACAAATATTGTGATTTGTATGTTAAAAAAGCTCTGCAGCCCTTCGACAAGATGCCCATCTTAGAAATGGCCCCAAGCCATTGCGTTTGAGACCCCTGCACTAATGCAAACATACCCTGCGTCCGAAATCGTGTGCTGTGACAGTAGGTACTGAATTAGATGAAGTAGCTACTCATTGATATAACAACAAATATAACGTCAAAAACTGGAATGACGTTAAAGGGCGTGTTGCAGGTTAACCACCACTGTCGATTAATGGGTACATAAATCACTCAAGATATGTGTATAATTTTTAAAATGTCTCAAAAATTGGCTTAAAGACCACCTTTTTACGTTTTTTTGGTATTAACGTTTTTTTACGCAATTCTGCGATGACGTCACGCTGGGGAGAAGTGGAGAAAGCCTCAGCCAGAGCCATAGAGATAGATGAGACAATTATTGCCGTTTAATACTTACGTATATAATTTGGAAATCATATATACATCGTAGGAAATATATAATGTGTTATACTGCAAAGTTACCATGCTAATTATTATTTATGATATCTGTGGAGATAAATAAAACTTTGCAAATCTGCTGATTTGATCCATTCATGTCCTGACCAACAGGCTAGAGATTTTTAAACATCCTTAATCCACACTTACTAGTCTATCAAATAATATCTCAAATATATTGTTTTGTGAAATAAAAGGATGCTTTGTTATATTGTTTATGCGATTATAACGAATCTCACGATCATTTTATACGCAGCAGCAGTCAGCAGCACACTCGGATCCGACCGCATACATACTGTAATAAACAGGCGTTCGGCGGTTTTTTACAACACGACAGACTATGCCATTTGAGGAGGAACCGCTCATTGATCACCGTATTTTTATAAATCCTGTACATGTTTGGACCCGCCGAACAGGTTGAGCACTTTCATATACTTTGTTGAGCAGAGAGGCTGAGCAGTTTGACCAGCGGGCTGCGGGAACCGGCGCACATCACGCCGCCAGACGGTGTTAACTCGAAATGTATATAACTATTATCAGATCGGCCCACCGGGAAAGTCCCGACCCTTCCGATTGCCATTCCGCTACTGGCTGTAAGAAAGTGAGTGCGTTTGGGTCGCTGGTCCCCGCGAACAGATGTGACGTGCCTCACTCACCTTCCTGGATTAGAGACATGCTGCCAAAACCGTTTGTGCTGAAGATCGCATAAAGTTACACCCATTTCAGGCAGGATCATGGACCCCCTCAAGCCAGCATGCACGAGTATGTTAATTGTTTGTTTACTTTCTACACGAAGATATGCTAACGTTATGCTATCTGGCTGTCTGCCTATCTGTCTGCCTATCTGTCTGCCTATCTGTCTATCTATCTATCTATCTAAAATCTGCTCTATCAAAACTGTACTTTACTCGTCTTTCTATAGTCATTCTCAATGGTCTCAAGGCGGCTTTGGTAAATTCTCTCCCCAGCGTGACGTCATGTGGGGGAAAGGAGAATCATTGCAAACCGCTGTACTTTTTCATACTTTTTCGGGTTTTGTGATACCCAACAACATAAAATACAATGGATAACAGTTTAAATGTTTATTATCAACAAGCAAATTGCACAAATTCGTTGAAAAATTTTACCTGCAAAACGCCCTTTAAACACGCGAGACTTAACCACAAGGGACAGCTGTTTAATATATGTATTTGCATTTTAATAGAGCCGAGTTAATGCTTTCTTATATTTTTTAATAAACCAACACCTGTCCTTCTTCTTCTTCATTGGATAACTCCTCTCCTGGGGTTCACGGGATAGTCGAATTATCATGCATTGAATGAACACTTCAGGACGTAGTAGGTCATCCGGGCACTTTTCGCCACCAAAGCATCATCAAAACAAAAAGTCACTGCCTGCTAGTTTAAAGTTTACTGCACACCCCTGTTGAACATGAAAACTGCTGTGTCAAAGTAAGTTTACTCTTTTTTGCTTTTCTTGCCTTTTTCTTGCCATCTCAGCAGTAGCAATTCGGGGTGGTAATATTTATCACCATACAGTTTATATCGCTACCGCATCACAACTCACAGCCCTTGCATGGGCATACACGATGGTGTTTATGTGACTTAAAGATGATGTGGATCAATACCAATCCTGACTTCAGGGCGAAACAAGATGAGAACCATCACTAGCAGAAACTATCACATAAACAAACCTTCTCTCTTAACTCCCCCTCCTAAACCTAAACAAGCTCGGTTGCACATTTAATATGCAAGCAGCTTTTTACTTTCCCCACTTCAAAGGCTGACATGGAACAGCACACCCAAGTCCTTGTAATTACCAATTGAATTAACATGTCTATTAGCATATTAGTATAACAGATTCTCAGATGAAGTCTTAAGGGAGACTTCATGTTCCCTGCACTCATTCGCTCAAGTGCACGACCTGCCGTCCGGATAAGAGGCTGAGATAAGAGGTGGAGATGAACTCAATCTATCTACAACAAACACTCGCCATACACACTTTCTTCAACAGATACATAAGCATATTCAAGATGATCAGATGAGCTTTAACAGACAAACAAAAGGCTAAAGAAATACTGTTGTCTATGAGAAGATAAAGCTCTGATAAAGGACCTTTCTGTCATATCAGAAACAAGGATTTAATTTAGTTTGAAACATGCAGCATTATCTTATATTATGTGAAAACCCATCTAAAGTCATTCTTAGTGATAAAATCTTCCTACATAATGTAGTGAGTAAGGTCATGTCAAAGACTGAAATCAAGGTTTGGGGAGGCCATCGTTTTTCTTTGATAATACTAATCTCATAATTAGATTGAAACTTTATCTTGTATTTCACAGACATGGTCACATATTCATTTACAAAAGGTACTGTGATGGGATTCTAGTATAGAGATGGTAATCCCCAGATACATGGTATTGCAATGGAGGTGCTATGTTCATAAAAGTACTTTTTACTTACTACACTACAAAAAATGCTGGGTTATCTTCAACCCAGTGTTGGGTTTGTAATTTAACCTATGCAGGCTTGTTTTAACTCGTTGGGTCAAATATAAAAATTTACTGAGTTGATTGAACCAAATACCAGGATTCGTCCCTTTCTGAGTCAACGCGGCGTTGAAAATAACCCAACATTTTTTTTACTTTTTTGTAGATACACTAATAAAAATGCTGGTTTATTTAAACTCAGCATTGAGTCCAAAAGGAATGAATCCAAGATGTTGGGTTATAATTTAACTTATGCTGGGATGTTTTAACCCATTATTGGGTCAAATATAAAGCTTTTCTGGGTGATTTTAACCGAAAGTCTGGGTTTGTCCCCTTGACTCTTGCTGCTGCTAGAGTGCTTACTCAATCTAAGAAGTATGATCACATGAGCCCAATTCTGGCATCTTTACACTGGCTACCGGTTAAATATTGCATATTATTATTGCTAATAATCACCTATTAAGTCTTAAATGGCATAGCGCCTCTGTATCTTCAAGAAATTAATCTCAGAATACAATCCATCGCAATCGCAATCTAAAGGTGTCTAAAGGTGGTAGATCCTTTGAAATGATTTACCCAACAATGTTCGAGAATCAGACACAGTCGATCAATTTAAGTCTAAACTAAAAACATATCTCTTTAATAAAGCATTCACATAATTCTTCTGGGAAATATACTTATGCTCCAATAGTTAACTTGTCCGGAACCAAGCACACATTCATCCATTATGCCGTATGACACTTGCATTACATGCAAATGGCCCCTATGCTAATGGCTCTCCTGATTTTGCCAAGTGGTTGATGTCCTCAGGGCAACACTCTATGTACAATCCAGAATTTAAGCTCTGTTTTTTTGCACAGGCCTACTAATGGGTTAATGGTGCCACATGGTGATCAACAGTAAAAATGACAAATTTTACCTCTTAGCAAAAGGAAAAGCCACAAAGAATCAAGAATGCATGGTAATAAGGTGTCATGGCTCTGCAATCAAAAATGTTGTTATAAATGGAAGTCAATGGGGGAAAAATGGCCACAAACAATAAATGAGGGAGAAAAAAATTAAATCTGATGCTGCACAAAAACTAAAAATGCATCAAAGATAATGTTTTTAGCAATCTTTGGCATGCCCAAGACTGTGAAAAGGGTGAAAAAATCCAGTCCACACTTTTATATTGAAAATCAGTGATTTTTTTTTCTCAAAGCAGTGGCATCACTTATGAGCTTGGCAATGAAAGAGTAAAATCATGGAATTTTTGTAACCATTTGGTAGTTTTGATTAGTACTGAGGTTGATTAACAGATTTATGCAAAAAAAATTGGGAAAAAATTCATCCGATACATTTCTACAGCAGTTTAATTTAGTGGCCATTTTTTGCCGCTAACAACACGTAAGGGTAGTAAATTTGCCCACGGTATATTGTTACGTTTTTGAAAAATTTCAAAGCATTTTCTTAAAAAAAGTGTAAATATAAGATTTGTCACCAAAAATCATTCCATTTGCTGAAACACAGAGAAAGTTGTGGCCAAATTAAGACTAAAAAATAACAAAAATGGCCCCAACAACACAAGGGTTAAACAGTTAAGAAAAGTGCTATGTAAATAAAATTAAATTAATCTCGCCAGTTGTAATATCTACAATGCTTTTATGAATTAGCTAAATAAGGGGCGCGTCTAAAACCGCACAGAAATGTGACTGCACTGCTTTCGTCCTTTCCAAAGCGCTTGGGCGCTCAGTTGTGTCTGCCATTGTGAAGTAACCTAAGCTTGGAACCCACCGATGGAAAAAGGAATCAGTGTCAAACAGGGACAAACCGAACCGCTGGGTTAAATTAAAAATGCTTTTATTTTACCCAACAAACAGTTAAAACATTCCAACATTTTGGGTTAAAAAACAACCCAGTATAGAATAAATTATAAACTAATGGGGCGGGTATCGTCTCTTCTTATAGAGCACCAATTACTGATTCACTTGTTTCATTTCCTTTGGTGTGTAAGTGTGTGTTAGTACATGTTAACGATATGCAAAAGGTACAAACCCCAAAGCAAACAATGATGCGAGTTATCGTCTCCAACGTAAATCTCTTTCTTGGACTACAACAAACACACGGATTGTAGGCAACAGTTTACTTCCTGGGGTTGGTGATCTAGACAAGACCGACATTATCATAATTCCTCCCGCTTTGGACTCACAGCATGTAAGTTAACTGCTGTTAGCATTGCATTGTGCATGAATCTTTCAAACATGGTAAGTAGCGTCACATTTCCGGCTGACATCAGAGGTAATCAGACCAGTCACAACGTACAGATTAGCTGGCCAATCAGGGACAGTTTTGTACAAAATCCATTTGTTTCAGGAAGACAGGGAAATCTGGATCTACAAAAATGTACTGTATGTGGAAAATAATGTGTTTTTTGAACCATAAACACATTGTATATACATATAAATACACAAAATAACGTTTTTTAGCAAAGAAATAGGTGCACTTTAAACCCAACACTGGGTTGAAGATAAACCCAGCATTTATTAGAGCAGTGGTTCCCAAACTTTTTCAGTGTGCGGTCCCCCTTGTGTACGGTGCATTCCTTCGCGGCCCCCCAAAGAAAATTTGTGACAAAAAACTGTTCTTTTTATATAACATTTATATAAAATAAACCATTAAATTATACAAAAAGTAGTGCTTTTGGTTAGTAGCCTTATTTTTTTAGGTTTAATTACACAGAATTCATGATAAATTAATGTATTTCATAAAATGTCATAAAACTGGGGCCCCCTGGCACCATCTCGCGGCCCCCCTGGGGGCCCCGGCCCCCAGTTTGAAAACCACTGTATTAGAGTTTAACTTCGGTTCAGAACAAAGAATTCAACCTTGGAGCACATCTGCTTTAAAGTCTTTCTTCCTCACAGCCTGTCTCTCATTCACAAAGTGCTACATGAAATCCAGAGGACAGAAGAGAATCATGATCACTAAAAGCAAACATTCAATTACATTACGTTTCTTCAGTCTGACCTCAATTCTTCTAAAGTACAAAGAATCCAGCAGAGGAGATGAGGGAAAAGAACCAGGCTTGCATGTTTTAATATTAACTTAATAAGACATTTTTTTCTGGTGAAAGTATGAGTGCTGCTCAACCGTGTAAAATCTGCAGTCATGATGCTTAGGAGAGATGTTGCTATGTGCATCACTATTATTGCCTTTAAACAAACAGCCACAGGCGTTCAATTGGTTGTGTTGGAGCACTTAGAGGAGCAGTGAATACTGAACTTCTGCTGTCACTGAAGGTTTGGTTATCTTTAATAAATCAGGTGACATTTATAGCACTGTTGATGTCTTTGCTAAGCCTGAAGGTGTGCATTTGTACTGAAGCACCTGGGAGAAGTGCAAAGCTCAATGTGACCAATAGGATTATGATTCATACACGCTGAAACATCTTAATAAAACACAACAGCGTTTCTGAAGATCTATAAAGAAAGCTGTTCTTATTAACTCTTTCATACTTCTCATGATCTCTGCTGACTCATAAATATCATGCACCAGCCCTTCTAATAAAACACATCACTTTGGTTACTCAAAACAGAGAGTTCCCATCCTGACCCCATGTTTTGTTCGGTCCGAGCGTGAAATGGAGCCCTCTTCCTCTTTAGCCTTTGTACTGTTCATTGAAAAGCCCTTCATCGTGTGCTGGATCTGTTTGTGATATTATGAGGCAATTAGTGAGGTCTTTGATGGCTTGATAAAAATAAGCACGCGTAGATTTTACAGCGCCGCAATCAATGAATACTAATTGAAAGGCTATTGTTGATGGCCGGGGTGAGAGAGGGATGAGCGAGCTTGGTGTTCTACGCTTTAATTGAAACCCTTTGTCACTTGCCCACTCGCGTGTGAATAAGTACTCTCTGTCCCTTCGAAAAAAGAACAACAATGTAAATTAATTTGCATCATTTGCATAAATATAATATAGGTGGTGAAAGCTGTCGGATTCATAAAAGAACCGATCGTGTCTGAACCGAGACCTTGCATCAAATCTTTTTTATCGGATTGGATATTCTGAAGATCAGGTTGGCAGCGTCGACCCGTCTCCATTCATCACTGTTGTAGGATGTAGGGATAGTATGAAGCAGCAGGAAAAATTGATGATTTAACACGAGTGAAATACAAATCTTTACCATCTGTCTTGGATCTATGGCTCTCAGCACAACTAATAACTAATGCTGCAGAATTAAGACTAACTCAAACTATAAAAAAAAAGTCTCAGCTCACACACCTGAGCTGGCGTTCAGTTAAACCCTTGGAAAACTTTTTATGCAGTGTGCCAACACTCAAATCCCAATGCGTGAGCTGTTTTTGGAGCTGATAATTTTGTGAGATAATGCAGATCTTTGGTGATAACAAGAGAGATGAGGAGCATTGTTTTAGTGCAGACACAATGCAGAGCAGATGGCATTGATAGAGGACAGATAAAGTGGGAGAGGAGGAGACGAATAAGGAGAGAATGCAGTTTGTGCTGCTGTGGAGGTGGAAATGGAAAGTGACATTGACAGTGTGCTAACCAATAAAATCAAACTAGGACAAGGTCGGCAGGGAATAACATAATTGCTAACATAACAATAACACACCACTAATAAAGGTTCAGTATGGTTGTATGGTTAACCTTGAAAAGGTAAAAAATGAAAATTCAGTCTTAATTTACCCTCCCTCATGTTGTATGAGTTTCTTTATTTTGTTGATCACAAATGAAGATATTTTGATAAATTATGGTAAGCACACAGTTGACCGTATCTATTGACTTCCATAGTAGGAAAAACAAATACTACGGAAGTCAACGGGTACCATCAACTGTGTTCTTAACATCTTTAATCTAAATATCTTTGTATATTTGTATTCAACAGAATGAAGAAACTGAGTGAGAGTAAATTTTGATGATATTTCTCATTTTTGGGTAAACTATCTCTTAAACATCCACAGAAACTTTCTATTGCACTATTTATCGACTGCATCATTTATTTTGCAGGCTAATAACCAAAGTGACTTACAAATTAGGAAAAACACTGCAATTGATCGTAAATGGAGGTTGACCGATATTGTTTTTTTTATGTCCGAAACCAATCCCTTTATTAAGAAAGCTGTATGGCCCAAATAACACAAATGTTATTACAGTAAATAAGAAACAAACAGAAATTTGGTGAAACTAAAAAAAAACATTAGTTATGCCTAACATTTATAATAATATATAATATATATTATTATATAAATATATATTAGGGCCGGGACTCGATTAAAAAAAATTATCTAATTAATTAGAGGCTTTGTAAGAAATTAATCGAAATTAATCCCATTTTAATCACATATAAATATTTGACCTGAGAACATTGAGAAGTTATTTTTTCACATGGATTTTTAGTATACCATGAATAATGACTGAACACATAAGCTTAAGCAACAAAATATTGTTTATTTTTGTTCAACCAAGTCGTTGTACTCGGAGTCGGCTAATGTCCATGCTAGCTGCTATATGTTTTGCATTGAGATGATACTTGAGGCTCGATGTGCTGCGGGTGATATGTGAATTCCTTGTTGCATAGCTTACACACAACCATGCTCTTATCGACGCTTCCATCCGTTCGTTTTTTATAAAAAAAAGTCCCATCCACGGGGCCAACCAAAGCGATCTCATCAGCTTCTTCGTTCATGTTCACTGTGGTTTGTTGTTGTCTGAAGTCATGAACGCTAGTTGGTGCTCCAGTATAATTGGTCCGCCGAAACTCATCCAATGAGAAATGCTCCGCGGTGCAAAAATAAGTGTGATTAAAATGCGTTAAAAATATTTAAGGTGTTATTTTTTGTGTAATTAATTAATCTTAATTAACGCGTTAAAGTCCCGGCCCTAATATATATATATATTAATATATAAGTACTTAAAACCTATTTACAAGACATAATTAATGCGGATCTGACATAATGGTACTGTTTGAATAAGTGTGAGGAACTAGTGTGGTGTTGTGTGTGACACAACATAACGTCATGTTAAAAAGTGAAGAATGATTGGTCATTTTACTGTCTGTCAGACTTTTTGGCTTTACATTGAGTGACACTGAGTGTCTTTTTTATTACAAACATAAAATTTAAGTAATAGAGAAATTTACTGGCCAATTGAAAAAAATGATTGGCCGATGCTGACAATAAAAACCAATCAAAATATTGGCCGATAAATCGGCTTCTGCAATATATTGTTATATCACTAATTGTTAAGAGGGCAAAGCTTGGTTACGATGGGTTAGCAGTAGATAAGAGCTATACAAAACTAACAGGATAAACCGTGCATAAAAGTAAAAGATTTTTGTTAATATTGGGAATCGAAAGTGCCTTATTAGTTGAATTAATGGGGCGTACACACCAAACACAAATTCAACGATTTGCAGGAGTAGATAACATACAAAGCCAAAGCAAAGATGCAAATAAACGGGAATTCACGCCAGGCGATGTGAATGACGCGAATTGGGCGGCACGATTGCAGCGAACATGCACTATACTCAAATGCAAAATTATTCAACTCGGGCAAAAAGTCTGCCTAACCCAACGTTAAATCCAGTGTATGCCAATACGCGCTTCGTGTTCACACAAGGGCTATGATTTTTGAAAGTTGTGATTTGTCTCAGCAAAATGCGTAGAAGTTGGAAGCTTCATCCAGCAAAGAGAGACAGCATTATATCTATTTAAGCATTTAGCATATAGTTTAATCCAAAGCCACTTACAAAAGTGAGGAAAACAACAAAGCAATTTACTGTAAGTGTGAATTGAAGTTATAGTAAGCGACATTGTGATGATACCAATGGAGTTATCCATGTTTTTATTCCCGTCTTTAGCCTAGTTTTGAGGTATGTAGGTGCTGATCCAGAGGCATGTGTAATCCACAGCCTCGAAATTAATGTGGACAAATATGGGTAGCCGTCCCAGTAAGACCATGAGAAGTGAGATGTGCGCCCTCTTTGGTTGGTTAACAAACAGATGCACATCCATCTATCTTTGATCTTTTCTAGAGGCTCGTTTAGACGGCAACGATTGTACTAAAAACTGAAAAATGTCCTGTACAAACCACAATGTTTTAAAACGATCCCTGTTCAAATGCATAATGTATTATGCATGCCAAGCCAGTAGGTGGTGATGATACTTTGTCAAGACACTACGCATTTGTGCATGTACGCATTCTTTTTTGTTTGGACAAACAACATGGTAGGTTTGAGTTTGGACTATAAAGTCGCTAATACACAAACAAAGTCCTGTAGGCCGCCATTGTTGTTAATCATGAAACGTGCATGCACATGATTTCACCATTTTCTCATTTTTTTGTTTTCTTAGCTTATACGGAAACGTTAACACCATGAAGCCCATTTTCAAACGTTTGCCTTTTCCACATAACTGTCGTGTACACAAACAGCCAAAATGCATAAAAGTTTCCTGTCATTGCCTGAAAATGTTGTCAGGTAAATGGGCCGTGTAAGGGTCTTGCAGTAGTCTGGTAAAAGGCCTGCAAAGCCTATTCAGATATAACACCCCAAATCATCCAGGAAAGATCATTCACAGATAACTGCTGAATACAGCAACCATGTCAATCACAGCATAGTCACTCCTCCTTCCCGTTCCCCTCATTGAAAATTCAGCTCACACCTTCGTCTGTGGCCAGATACCCAACCCTGACGGTTCATCTTTCGAAAAACAAGTTTTGCCCATGGAGGAGTGTGCAAATGCATGTTTGTGAGTGTAGGCCGGTGGCCCGAGGCGTCGTACCTGGGTCAATACTCTTTCATGCCGCAGCTGGCTGAGCGACGAGTCCATTGTGCTACTGTCACGCTGCGAGGGGCTGGAATCTGCAGGGGTGGCCGCAGCAGAGCTAATGAGCGCGCCTGAGTCCCAGGAGTGAGAGCTCGCTGTGCAAAAGTGTGCGCATGTGTTTGTGTGCGAGCGCACCACTGTCCTGCTCTTTCTTCTGCATTATTCATGCGCTCGATACACACTGCCACATTCTGCTATCCTGAGAGCAACGTGTGATGTGTATCTCGGGGAACGTCTTCCTACCTCTGTCCCTTCCCTGTCTCCTCATTCGTTGTCACCGCGGCTCGGAGAACTGATTGAGAATGTAGAACAGCAGTCACGCTCGTGTCCTCGCGGTCCGGGTGAGGGATCGTCACGGCGGGGGAGACGACAAATCATAATGATGAGAATCATGTTGTGTTTTTGGCCTTTTCGGAACTTTTTATTGACAGAATGAGCTGGGAGATGGTGGGGAGAAGGGGGATCTTGAAATGATGCAACAGTAGACTCGAAGTCATGCTGCCCACATGAGCACCAAGGGAATCGTACAGCGCAGCTAAACTTACAATTTTTAGAAATGAAAACGTTGACACCATACTGCTAGTAAACTTTGGATGGCTCGTACTGTAGAGTGTGATATTTGGTTACTAAGGTGTTTTAGTAAACTAATTAGATGGGTAAGGTGATTGGCAGTTCCTATAATGTTCTTCATCCTAGTATTTGGGGCATATCTGTAAACAATCTCGTTTTTCCGGGGAGTTTCCCGTATTTTACCATTGTATTCTGCCATCATCCCGTTTAAATAATTTTTCGGTATTTCTCCTGTATTTTTAGTCTTTCTATATAAATCCCACTGCCCATATTTGATGTTTGTTACATTCACCTCTGGTAAAGCAGGGGGCAGTATATCTGTAATAGGGCTGGGTGTTAAAAAACAAATATCGATATGTATCGTCGATACACCTTTATTAATAACAATAGAAGAACGCCTGTTAATGCATTGCTAAAACTGCATTGGAATACATTACATCACCATTTCTAGATCTTAAACAGTCTATTATATGCCCTGATAAAAGAGCTGTTGTGAGTGACAAGCAAACAGCCAATTACAAGTGTTGCTGTGGGGTTCGATTGCACCATCGCCATGTAACAGGAAAAACACGTAAACGTGTAAAAATGAGTGCGGTGGTCGAGGAGATTGTCAATAATAAAAGGAAATGTAAGCTCGCCAGTGTGGCAGTTCTTTGTTTTTTTTGCGTCTGACCACCATCGGAACAATGTTGTGTGTTAGCTGTGTATACTTGTGGGCCGGGTATAGACGGTTTCAGCAGTAACAACATAAACAAGCGGCTGTCGTGGTCTGCACGTAACTTCCGGTAAACTCCGCTAAGAATAAATAACAACAAAGTTCTTTAAACAAAGTTTATTTATATAACAAGCAAAAAAAAAACACATAGATTAACTAGGAAATCAAAGCATTTGTTATTTTTGATGAGGCATTTGTTCAAGAGATCAGTTTAGCAACTAGTCAGACCATTAAAAAAACGAAACCGGAAGTAAAGTTCGGATCCAGACGTGTATCACTTGAGCGCATGTGCGTCCGATGAAACCGTCTATACTTCTTTTCCGCGTCCGGCTCAAGTGCGCACGTGTCAGCGCAGCTTTTAAACTATACTCACTGCGGCTACGCGCGGATGGCGGTGTTCGACACATCCGCAATACAAATGATTTCTTATTTAAATTATTACTCTACCAGGCCATACTGATTTGGCAAAATTTAACATTATGGTGATGAAAATGCTCCAGAGAGAACATTTATGGAGTTTATTTAACAGTAATTTAATCTTTATGTAAGATATACAAATGTTTTGTACTGCTAAACTAAAATTGTTCATTGTTTGCCTTAATAAAGTGTGTAAATAAAACATACAGTGGTTAAATTTAAACTTTAAATTTAAACTAAATTTTTTTTACTTTTAAAAAGCTTAATAAAATGTATAAATAATTATCGCTATCGAATGACAAAACACGTTATATCAATGATAAACATTTTAGATCTATAGACAAGAAGAAAAGAAGAAAAGCTTCACAAGGAAAGGTGGAGGATGACGAGCCGCGCACAAAGCTACAACCAGCACACAAATTAGCATGCACAAATTTGCACATTTGGACGTGTGGGCTGATGTATTTTTTTATAACTTTGCGTGTAGGGAAACACTGCTGTTTGTGCTTTACTGCTTGACTTAGAAGGTGTTAAGAAATGCATCTTCTGTGACATTCATGTATACATTAACATGAATACAAACAATGGCACAAAGTACTATATACCTATTTATTCCCTTGCGTAGTAGCGTAAAAGGGTGGGGGGCTGGGTGGGGTTGTTAGGGTTCGGGAAATTTCCCTTATTTTTAAATCCCAATGTTCACAGGTATGATTTAGGTTCTGGTTGTTCTTTAATAAAGCTGATCTATATGAAATTTGTCTGAAGATCTCTTCTTAAGCAATAGTTCACCCAAGATTAATAATATTCTCTCATAATATACTCACCCTCAAGCTATCCCAGATATATAGGAGTTTTGTTCTTTCAATAAACACAAACAAATAAGATTTACATTTCTAAATGAGCTTCAAAATATGAAAATATGAACAAAGAGTTTCGCTTAAGAACAGGGGCGTCGCTATTCGTGCCCCAGTGTAAATCTTTTGTGCCCTGGTGTAAATCTCAAGTTTAAATTTAAACAGCTAACTTAAGTGTATTAATTTACAAAGATAATCGCAATAAAATGGAATTATATTTATTGTAGTTACCCAATTCACGTTTGAAATAGCAATGCAGCAGTTGCACTGACGCAGTGCACGCACCATTGATGTCTGCGCGCGGCTGAATAGACGCACAAAAAAGTCCAGGTGACGCTACGCAATTGAGTTGGCTTATGAAAACATGACGAGACTAAAGTACGTTTTTGTACATTTTTTCGTCGTCCGGCTCCGCTGAGCTTTCATAGTATACTGAATGCGGCTATGCGCGGATGAATTTTTAAAAAGGGGCATTAGTATGGCTGTATTAAGGCTCAGTAATGGTAAAACCGTGGTATATTTACCCCATATCGCCCACCTCTGACCCTCATACAAAAAGCTGACATGATTGAATTTTAATATAAAATTGTTTGTGCTCAACAGAAAAAACAAAGTCATACACATCTGGAATGGCATGAGGGTGCTCACGTGCCTGGAGCATATGCAAGAATGATGGATGATTGCCTTAACAACTACCAAAAAAAAAACACAGCGCACTGAGATCAATGGGACTAATTGCTTGTGATGCAGGGGGTCAGGAAAAGTTTACATGAAACAAATCAAACTCCTACAGATTCCCAAATAAAGCAGCGGTATCAAACAGCAGAGGTTTATCAAGAAACAAACAAGTGTAGTTTGCCTGTGAGAAGGAAGCTAATTACTCATGCTAGACACAGATCATAGCACAACACGTTTCTCTGGAGACTGAATCATTAGGTAGAATCAGACATGACAATATAATACCACACCACACATACAGCCACACATCAGAGAAATGTGAGCAGAGCGCCTGTGTGTGTGAGAGAGAGACGTCGGACTGGATGATTTATCTCCAGTAGTGTTGGCAGGCAGACAGCAGATGAGGGCAGTAATGTGACCGGGTCATTTTGTTCCATTAGCACTGCGGTGATGGAGCGCGTGTGTAATTAGGACATGGACAGCAAGTCATGAATCAAAGAGGACGATTTAAAACACACAAACAACAGACATGCTTCAGTGAATGCATATGGACAAACACAAATCCCCAAGGTTACTTTCCCTCTTTGTGTCTGGGAAATCAGTAAAGATGCCGATGGACTTAAGACAGACAGGTCCTGGTCTAAAGCTTGTTTGGTTTGGGTAAATATGTTTCACAGGAATACCTTGTCATTTAAATTCCAGCCAAATCGAACTTTGCAGAATTGTTCTCTTGAAAACCTTAAAAAAAAGAGACCTCATCTCTGGGTTCTCCTGGGAAATTGAATCCAGTTCATGATTCTTGAATTTTGTGTACTGTATTTTCTTTTACCTTTGTTAAACATAATGAGGCAGGGTTTAGGTTAAGCCAGTACTAGGCCTTAGATACATTAGGACATTTACGTAGTTTATACAAGCATAACCTACAAAAAACAATGCTGATGTGCATCTTGAGACAAAACAATGGCACTAATCACGATTCTCCAAATCCTCGATTCGAATACATTTTCAATTCTGAGGTCACGATTTGATTCTCAATTTAAATTTTTTTTGAAAGCACAAAAAATTCTTGGCTATTTTAAGACTGCACTTTTATGAAATATAATATCTGACCTTGAACCCGGAGATGCCCTGCCATGTTAGTTGTTCTGCCAGTGGAAAAATATGGTATACGCACATACCTGATAAAACAAATTTCCTGTCAGATGAACATTCCTGTCAGTACTTTCCACCTTAAAAACGCTTTTTTATTACCGTCAGACGAGATTGTGAGACTATACCCCAATAAGTCATAATAAGTTTTAACTGGCTGTAGCTAGCGAAGTTAGAGGAGGTTGACTCGCAGCAGTCAACGCGTGTTTTTTTCCCGCTTGGCAAGCTGACCAGACGTGACATGGGGGCGTGGCAGCATCGACAATTCCATTTTTTTATTTCGAAGTTCGAGGTTGTGACTTAATTTTGTTAAAACAATCAGTGCTAAGGGTTTCACGATTTCGATTTTTAATTTTAAATCGAAATCGTGAAACCTTAGCACTGATTGTTTTAACTCCCTGCCAATGACAAGTGTTTCCTTCAATCTGTATTTCCGCTATTATCCACAAGGTGGGGCTCTTACCCAACTTATAAAACCCGGAAGTATAAAATTAGACAAACAGTTTAAACTTTGTGTATGTTTTGATGATCACTCTGAATCTGATCAAAATTCCTTCAGAAAAATGCAATTATTTCAGCTTTTTGGTCAAAATTTTGTATTTTTAAAGAAACCTACCCATATTTGAGAGGTGATAAAAAGAAAACAAATAAAGGTGGGGTGAAATGTTTTTTTTTAATCAGAGGGTAAGCAAATGGTCTGTTCTTTCATTTGATATATTGTATGTTTATATATTTAAAGAATAAAATTTTCTGGAAGCAATCAACTTTTGTTAAAATCATGCTGGTGCTGGCAACATAAAAAAAAAAACGCTGGCGGGGAAAGAGTTAAAATAAGTTTTTTTTAATTAAGGCAGCTCAAACATGCTTTTTAGTGTGAGACTAGGACAAGCCCCAGTGCCAATTTTTTGCTAGCTATAAAAGTGTGGGCTGTAATGCTCAACGCTGCAAAAATAATGCGTATAAAGGAACCTGATGCAACTTGAACAGATCTAAATCTAATGCAGTCATTGACGCTTCTCTTTATTTTCACATTTAATTTTGATCATGACATTTTTTAGGGTCATGAATTGTCTTGAATTTAGGGGGCATTTTTATTCATCTTGGTGGCATTTTGCCCTCAGCATCGCTCTGCATCTGATCTCTATCAAAAGTCCTTCGCAAAAATTTTATTATCTCAGCTTTTTGCTCAAAACTGGGTGTTTTTCAAGAAACCTACCCATGTTTGAAAGGTGATTACAAGAGAACTAATGAAGGAATAGGATGAAACGTTTTTTTTTGTTTGAAAGCAGAGGGTCTGTTCTTTCATCTGATATATTTCTTGTTTATATATTTAAAGAAGAACATTTTCTGGAAGGCATTAAACTTTTGTGAAAATCATGAAAAATGCTGGCGCTGGCTGGCAACTTTTTTTTTTAAACGCTGGCGGGGAAAGAGTTAACATAGCCTGCTTCAGATAAAATAGTAAATATTGTAAAATAAAATATTAATGATGTTTTTAACTAAATTCTGATTGGGTGGGCCTAGAGCCAGTCCTGATAAACCATGTCCAGGAAATCACCCCTAAAACTAAATACCAATTTCTTGTTGAGCAGCCTGATAGACCCTCATGGATATGGATTCAGAAAAGTTTGCTAATTTTGCATAAAAGTGTTCAAGTAGTGCTAAATACAGATGTAATTGCGTGTAACTAGGTTATTGAAAACAATAATTGCATGACTTTAACAATTACTTTTTAATAATGCGATTGATGATAGTGGTATTTTGGGCAATCTGACTGGTTAAAGAGACCACAATAACATCGAGTAAAACACCAATGCAATAGTCTGAGATCTTTGTCTAGGGCATTTGTATGTAGACCTGCTCTATTCTCACCCTAAATCCTTAGTTGATTTATCTGTTGAGAACTAAAAAATCGAAATGAGCACAATGCACATCCCTAGCCACAACCTGCATTCTGCTATGAGAGAGAGAGAGAGAGAGAGAGAGAGAGAGAGAGAGAGAGATATATATATATATATATATATATATATAGAGAGAGAGAGAGAGAGAGAGAGAGAGAGAGAGAGAGAGAGAGAGAGATGAGGCCTGTGTGTGAGTGTGCTCTCTGATCAATAGACCAACCGCAGTCAATCTCACGCTTTGTTAAACACAAGACACACTATACATAGAGGTTCAAGTGCTTATACACTGTCCTCTTTATAACTCCTCAACTAAAAAAAATGATTATACCCATCAGCATGTAATCCTTGGGTAAGAGATATAGAGACAGGTGGAGACATTAAGAGACAGATGAAAGTGTTAAAGCAGGAGAAGTGTTGTGATCTGGCTGGTTGACACTAATGAGGCCTATAATAGCTCTTGATGGAGGGAGAAGATCCTGGGGAGAAGCAGAGGAGGATGATCAATGGAGTGAAGGTGAAGTGTTGGCACAAGCATATAAAACACTAAAGCAGACAGAAATTAGACTTGCACGCTGAATGATAAACTTGGAAAGAAAAATATTGTTTGGGGATCATCCAGAGGTATGAAGAAAGTAGATGGGTCTGACAGATCACTAGCTATTGCATTGACATTGGGCCCATGAACTTGTAACGCTATCTCACTGTAATTCGTACATATTTTACAAAAAGGCTAATTCGTATTTATTCGTACGACGGGTTCTGTTACTGTTATTTTCATAAAATCGTATGTTTTTGTACGATTCACTCCAGCCCTGGGCTACTGCACTGTTAAAAATGATGTCAACTAACAAATATTTTTATGTTTCTTTAACTTAACAAATTAAGTTAAATAACTTCAACTTGTTTTATAAGTTATGTCAACTTATCACAAGTCAAAACTCAAAATAAGTAAGCTGTATTGATTTGCAAAACCAAATTGTTTTAGCTTTATTCTGCATGTGCTTCAGTTTAAGTTTACAATGATATACAAGATCCATTTCAATGACTTCATCCAAAACACAGAGCGCTCCATTACAAACACAAACGTATAACAAAAGCAAAGATTATTTCATTCTCTTACAGATCTTTGATAATGTGGCAGGCCGAGATGCTGAGATCTACACAAATACACATTTAACTGAGAAGTGCTCGACTCGTTGTATTCTCATTATACTGGAATAAAGAAAGCAGCTTGAGGTTTGTTGACAGCTTGAGATTGTATGAGAAATTGATTCACTTCTTATCAAGAGCGACTAAACTTATCAAACTCGTATTACAGACACTCGCATTTTCACCAAGTAATTGCCATGCGTCTCAAAAACAACAGGGTAAGGATTTAATTAATAAAAGACAGATAGATAGCACTATAAATCTAGCGGATGGCTTATTCCCGAGATGAGAATCAGAAACTGAATTCCATAAAGTAATCCAGAATCATGGAAAAACTGATTTCTTAAGTCAGTGGTTCTCAAACTGGGGGCCGTGGTCTGCTGGGGAGCCCTGAGATGGTGCCAGGGGGATCCCAGATTAATGACATTTTATAAATCACATTAATTTATTATAAATTCTGTGTAATTAAATCTCAGAAAAATAAAGCTACTAACCAACAGTACTACATTGTATAATTTAATATGCTTTGTTTAATTCAAGTTTTGGAATGTTTTATGTCATACATTTTCTATGGGGGGGGGGGGGGGGCATGAAGGGATGCACCATACACATAGTGATTATTTTAATGGAAGATGAGATGAACAAAAAAACACTTAGCAATCTGTTTATCTATCATATTTAAGTTTTTTTCCTGGCTCAAAATGAAATGAAGGTGGTGCTATCCTGATGAACACATATCCTGTGGTTCAGTAGCACACTACATGCAATTAATAATTAAATGATTAAAGAAAATGAAAATAAAAAACTTTTTTCATTTATTAAACATTCAATTAATAAAAAACAACAAAGCAGCAGAGTTTATTTACAGCTAACAAAAGCAAAGTTGTCAAAGCTTAATGAAATATCAGTTTTGCAGTGTTTTACAGTCTTTGGTGATAGAAGAAAACTACTTTTCCTGCCTCTACTGCTCAATATAATACATTCTCTAATAATAGTGTTATATTTAATCAATTATATTCAATAATCATATGAAGCACTTACTGATCTCCGATTGAAACACTGAATTCTGACTGATTCGCCTGCTGACTGAATTGTTTTAACAGTTTATCAAAAAAAAAAAAAAAAAAAAAAAATGAGTCCGTACTGGTCACGCTGTGGGTTAAACGCGGCAACGAGATTGCGATGTTGAACCACCAAATAATTTCATGCAGGAAACAGGAAAATAACTATCTTCCGGTAGCGCCGCCATCTTAGACTCCTCTGTATTCAGGAGAGAGTATTAGCGTAGTGTACGCACTTTTCTTAGTAACGTATGACAAATTCGGAGGGCGGGGGCACAGAGCAGCAGTAGTAGCCTCCGTAGGCTGCGTAAGCTCTCATCCTGAATGCTGACGCGACTAAGATGGCGGCGCTACCGGAAGGTGTTTATTTTCGTTAATAAAGTTTTAAATATGGATATTTCTACAACAACACCGCGCGGATTACCCTCAGAAGACCTTTGTTTATCATCCTGGAGCCGTTTGGATTTAATTTGTGAAGGATTTTTGGACTTGAAAGTCGTGGACCCCGTAACATTACATTTAATTAACTGAAAGATCTAAAACATTTTCTAAAATATCCGAAAATGTGTTTGTCTGAAAAACGATGGACATATGCAACTCGGACAGCTTGGGGGTGAGTAAATCATGGGTTTAATATCATTTTTGGCCGAACTATTCCTTTAAAGGAATATTTTATATTAAGTCATTTTGGACCCGGGACAGAGTTTAAAAAGCTAAAGTTTCTGCTAATATGACAGTTAACAGCAAAAGTGCGCTTATGCTTCAATATTTGATTGACAGAAAATCTGCATCTGTGGTTGCCTAGCAATACAAAAAGCTGCACAGCACTGCACTTTTTTTTAAAGTGACCAAAAAAAAAGGAAGTGCGCCACGCCTTGCGTTTCCAAGCTTTCACAACGCATTTGGTATGATTGGCTCCTTACTGTGCTGCCAACAAAACAGCGACATCACAGTGGAGTAAGGCCGCAACTGCACTTACAAATGATAATCCACTGAGTGCAAGGATTGTTTGTGTTTTCCGTGAATGACAGAGAAACCTGTCAAAAGCCGGAGGCGGCACAAAATATTCAGGAAAACCCCTGATATTACTAAATGTTTCAGAAGTGTCAGTATGTTTATGACCGGGCAGTGAGTATGTGTGATTTATTTGGATGAAGTCATTCTTTTCTCTCTAGAGTCTGTCAAAGCCAACAGATCCTCTCCAAATATCTGCAGTGTTTGAGCACAGATGAAGTCATCCAAACACTGATGATTTAAACAACACCATGGTCATATTCTGTATATAAACACATTTCCAAAGGCAGAAACTCACCCTATATATTTACAAACTACTCCATGGTATTGTACAACCACATATTACCAAACAAGTTAATTCATACTGACCATAAGATAGATAGATATATAAACCACAGAATCAATTTTGATCGCCATTTTGCTCTATCCACTCACAAAAATACATGTTGGATATATATTTACGGTATATATAATATCATGAAGGGCTGAATTATAAACAATATTATCATATTTAATTGACTTTAATAATATTTTGAGAATGAAATAATCACATCTTTGTAAGATTATGCAAATTCCCTCTGCCCGGATTGCTAATTATCAAATGAATGTTTATAGTTAATCGTGCCAAACTGTTGAAATCATGAATAATGGCAGGGATCCTAATTTAACATTTACCATCGTTCTCCTGTTCTGACCCATTGTAATTACGAATGATCAATGACACACTGACTTTCACAGATTCAATGCTAGTGTAATGAGTGTAAACAGCCCCGCTGTGTTATTTTCAACCAGACTGATGATTTATATTGTGCTCTCGTTCATATGTGACAATCCCCCATAATCACCAAAGATGAGAGGACTGAGAGAGACAGACAGAGAGAGAGAGTATATCAACAGTCATGCGAGACTCTAGTGAGATGTACCCAACCTCTCCATGACCCATAATACCACACTGCACAGCAAGCACAGTTTATGGCCTGCCACACAAGCTATCCAATATTAAACAGAGGGTGCAATTTGCTATACACAGACATAGTCTTACAGAACTACGACTTTAAAAAAAGAAAAACTACCTTGATGTCCTTTTCAACAAAATTACTTTTTTTCATTAAGATTATAATATAAAAATATGTACCATCTTCTGTTAATATGACACATGAATTGTTTATAATGCATTTTTGAGACACCTAAGGTGTGCTGGTCTCAGATCAGTGTTTGCAGGCACTCACCCGGCGTTTGAGCACACGGAGCAGCAGTTTTTGTTGTCTGGGTTCGGTGTGTGTCTGTAATGCGTGTGCCAGGCTGAGCAGCTCCTCCGGTTGCATGCGGTCGGCTCCTTCTCCTCCATAGAGCTGAGCCAGCAAAGACACACAAGAACTGACCTCCTCGTACAACTTGCTGTCATTACACGCCAACTACAGTACAAAAACACACACAAAAAAGTCATTAACGTAGCAGGTGACAGAATACTAATAAACTTGTCCAAATTATGGCATAATACAAATGTAACTGTGGGAATTATGTTGGTGACTAAAAGCATCCAAAATAAATAAAAACTGTTATATTTTATCATCTGAAGTGTAGTCTCTTTGCTAGAAATTGCAAAACCATACATGCATAATTTTATTAAGAAGCTTCTTAAAGTTTCCATTTAGGATGAATTTTAAGAATATCAAAGGTGTTTCATTTAATCTGGGCTCTTATTGGCTGCTTTTCCTTTAATATTCAGTTTAAGTCAAATATTTTAAAATCAAATTTTAGTTTTCTAATAACAAAAGTTAATATGTTTGGCACAGCTATATTTTGTCTACAAAAGTAATTTTCAGCATTTAGCCATATACCTTCAGATTAAATGATTTTTAAGAATTTTCACAGTTAACATTTCAGTGATGTGTTTTAAAACTTTTGACTCGTAGTGTACATATAACGCAATTTAATAATACATATAATACAATTAAATAATGAGGTGAAATCAAACTTAACCCTTGTCCATCAATTAAAAAAAGTTACACATAGGTTCATAGGGGACAAAAAAGTCCATGTCCAAAAAGTGTCATAATAATATTATAGATTTATATTTTTTCCACTTTCACTGATGCCATTTTTTTAACCAGCATCAGCTCTAATCACAATGATCAAACATTCATTAATTTTCAGAATTTTAACCCTTTAAATGCTGGTTTGTTTACATAATGCCACTGCTGTTTTTTTATGAAAAAAAGAAAATGTTTAATTATTTTCAATTATTTTGAAAAGTGTGTGTATCTGTGTAAATAATCCATTCTTTTTACCTGCAACCAAAATCTACCCTCGGGTACAAATAAAGTTACCTTACCTTGCCAACAGAATAAAAGCCTGTTAACAAAGATTGC
Organism: Paramisgurnus dabryanus; assembly: GCF_030506205.2. Taxonomy (NCBI): domain Eukaryota; kingdom Metazoa; phylum Chordata; class Actinopteri; order Cypriniformes; family Cobitidae; genus Paramisgurnus; species Paramisgurnus dabryanus. The sequence goes on from NC_133349.1 coordinate 25,289,495, forward strand.
ATCATTTTATAGTTGAATGGCATCGGGATTAAAAATTGCAGTTTTAATGGGTTTCAATGGGGACATTTTTGTCCAAAAGGTCCTGAGAAGTATTTTGTGTACCTAGTAGAAAATAGATTTTTTAAAGGAAATGAAGGTGAAATATTAAAATTCCAATAAAAATACTCACCTGTGGCAAATTTTATGCAGTTAGCATTAACGCAGGCAAAGTTATCAAAAAAAAACTGAAAAAGCCAAAAATGTCCTCAAGGATGCACAAGGGTTAAGTTAATCTGTACTCCAGATTCATCAAAACGAAGATAACCAAACAACTAAAAATCATTGCTGATGCAAAGTTAGTAAAACTAATACGGTTGTTAATCAGCCAAGCTGACACATTATTAATCAGTGGCCCAGTCAACAATGTGGCCTATAAATATAAATTATTTTAAGATATTAGCATATTACGAACTAAATTTTTAATAAAGATTGAAGAACAGTGGTGGCCGGTGACTTCTTTTTTTCGAGGATGCAACGATGTGAAGTTCGTCACAACATGCATGTAGCCCGTCATGTGTGTGGTTCGTCATTTCAAAATATGTGTTCTGCGCATCGAGAGATCCTATGTGCATCACATGTCTTGTCAAAATAATTGCCTGTTGCAGATGCGTCTAAAGGGTTAATGTTTACTCCAGATACTCGCATAATCTCATGCGTAATCAAAGTTTACAATTAAAGGAATATTCCATTTTCTTAAAAGAAAAATCCAGATAATTTACTCACCACCATGTCATCCAAAATGTTGATGTCTTTTTTTGTTCAGTCGAGAAGAAATTATGTTTTTTGAGGAAAACATTGCAGGATTTTTCTCATTTAAATGGACTTTAATAGAGCCCAACATTTAATACATAACAGTTTTTTTCAACGGAGTTTCAAAGGACTCTAAACGATCCCAAACGAGGCATAAGGGTCTTATCTAGCAAAACGATTGTCATTTTTGACAAGAAAAATAACAAATATACACTTTTAAACCACAACTTCTCGTCTAAATCCGGTCCAACGCGACCTAACGTAAATGCGTAGTGAGGTCACGTGTTACATATATAAAACACACATTTGCGGACCATTGTAAACAATAAACTGACACAAAAACATTAATTAGTATCAGTTGACATACAACAACGTAGGAATGGTCCTCTTTCAACACACTTGTAAACACTGGGGCGGAGTTTCGCGTTCGTCCTCTGTGACCTCTTGACGTCATGACGTATTGCGGTCTTTTCTTTTAAGAAAATGGAATATTCCTTTAAGGAGTGTCTTGCGTGTATTTTGTAAACGTGAGCGTCTCTTTTATCATAAACGGTTTCGACATATGCAGCAGGCACTTATTTTGAAAAAACACATGATGCACATGGTTCACAGATGCAACAAACACATATTTTGAAAACACGAGCAACACACATGACACTACAAACAATTATTTTGAATTTGCACCCCTCGGAAGAGCAGTCACGAGCCGCCACTGTTGAAAAAACAAACAAACACTGAACCATTAAAGCCTCATTTTAGTGTAAAATTACAAATACTTGCACTTTCAGGTACAATACAATAATATGGTCTAATATAGCCTATAAATACTTATCCCTCTGAGCGTTAATGAAAAAAAATTCTAGCAATGAATCTTTTAAAATTGTCAATATACCTGCAACAGAGCCTATATGGGAGTTTGACAGAAGCGGCTGAATTATTGATCAGCTGAGCAGTAGCCAAACTCTACCCTTCACACGAATATTTTTATGACTTTCATTTGCTCTGCTGTTGCTTGTGGGAAATATGAAACTACATCCTTCATGCATCTCAGCACTACAAATCTGTTTGTCTATGTACAGTCGATAGCAATGGCCCAGAGAATCCAGAATCTTGTATATATGTGTCGAAACATTCATTTAGTGAGGATTTCTTTCTCAGTGTCATGTTGAAACAGCATCGGGAAGCGTTTAAAAAAAAAAAAAAATGCAAATATAAATGCAAATATAAGACATGAAATATTGCAAAAAAAAAAAAATCCCCTTAAAAGTTGTTCAAATTAAGTTCTTAGCACCACATATTACTAATGTGAAATAAGTTTTTGATATAAATATGATAGAAAATGTACCAAATATCTTCTTGTAACATGATCTTAACATCCTAATCATTTTTGTATTTTGGCTATTGCTACAAATATACCCGTGCGGCTTTCGACTGGGTTTTGTGGTCCAGGGTCACATATAATAACTTGATAGCTGAACTGTTCAAACAAAGTACTGTTCTCGTCCTCAGAGACAGCGGCGGCTGCAGTTTCAGGCTTAATATGTCCATCAGGGGAGCAGTATATGGAGTATGAGTTCTTAACCCAGACGACAACAATCTCCTCTCAGCCTGACACTGAGATAAAGACAAAAAGCACCACACAAGGGCCGTGGGGATTTTCTTTCCTGCTCATTTCAGCCCTCAAAGTCCCGTGTGGTCGACTCTGGGATTCCAGCCTCTTTTCCGTCCTGATCTGTTGCTGCCCTCTGCCATAAAGGCGTAATCCCAAGAGACTCGGGGGCAAGGGCCAGCCGCGCCTAATCCCGCCTCCTCTTTGTGATGTCGCCGGCCACTCCAGAATTGAGTGTGGGGCTTTAGGAGCCCAGACAATACCCCAAAAGACTGCCTCCCCTTCCAGGTCCCAAAGAGAGGCTGACCGGAGGGAGAACCCTGGCGCTGAAAAGCCTTTGGTGCGAGGCCACGGGCTCATCGGCTCGGTATTGTTCACATGCCAACGCAGAGTCAGAGCCGAACAAGAGTTAACACCTGCTTAGACGGCCTCCCAAATCCACCCTGTTTACTTAGCAAGACTTGTAGATGCATCTGGGAAATCAGGCTGAGGAGTCTAATGGGGCTGTGGGCTGAAAAGCACACAAGCATCAGGGAGATTAGGGAGTGTTAATACCACTGTGGGCTGTGAAAGGATGATTGGAGGACAGGAATAGAGAATGAGAGGAGGTGGAGAACAGAAGCCTATGGGGACGTGTAACGCTCCTGGCCTTTTATGACCTCCGTACGTACCCGGCGATGAACTCCGCATACTTGCGTACGGTCACCCTGCCGGGCACAAACTTGCTTGAGTAAGAGTTCTGTATTTTGGAACAAACAACAGCGCAGATGATGATTTTTAAGCCATGTGGCGTATTGAAAGAGAGATCTCGCCGGCTGCGCAAACAGACTGCGGGGCAGATAATTCGGGATTGTTTGCGGGCGCGCTCTGAATGTTTACCACCACAAAGAAAAACGTGTGGAGTAAACACATGAGAAGTCACGATGAAGGTTTGTAGGACACACTTTCATGTTAAGTAGTGGCTTTGAGGTGGCACATTTCCGTTTTGGACCGGCTATTTAAAATGCAGTCTGTCCTTAGCACATGCATAGACAATCTGTTCGCTTGATCCTTGGGCAACATTTGCCTTTGACAACACACTATCTCACACTGTCCCATCCTAGTGTCCTTCAGACCAAAGTCCAGATAAAGCCAAAGTCAACTAATTCTGTGTGGTACTCGCGGTATTCACACAGTGCTGTTTAAAACATGAATGCATTATTGGGATAAGTTAAGTATATTTCAATAAACCACATATGATGACGCCAATCATTATTTAAAGAGTTTAGATGCAAAACCTCTATGTGTGCTGATACGTCTTCTTGTAAATGAACATTTTATATCTTATGTTTAGGTTCAGTAATTTCACTTTAATGGCAATGAAAAGTTATTATTCAGTAATTGTCGCAATTACAATTGTCAATTTGGTAATTTAATTGGTATTCAGCTAATTTTATTGTCTTTTACAGCAAAACCCTCTAATGGCGCTTTTTCATTGCATAGTACTGCACTGCCTACTGCTGTGACATCATACAAAAAGTGGGAGTGAGAGTTGGAATGCACTGTTTCCCATACATTTACTTATTTACTTACGCATTTGACAGATGCTTTTATCCAAAGTGACTTACAGTGCATTACAAGCTATACATTTTTATTAACTCGTGTTCCCTGGGTTCAAACCATGACCTTTTGCACATGCTCTACCACTGAGCTATACATGAGCACATTTATTAGTCAGTCCACCAAAAAATCTAAATTGCCCACCACAAATAGATGTTTGCACATCGCATTTGTCAATATAAATCTGTCTCACATGACAGTTTCTGTACAAACACCCGTGGCGTCAGTTGACACGTTGCTAAGCCTTATTTAAGTTGCAAAAATGTTGTGCATACATGCGGATGTGCGGGTCATGTATGTGCGTCCACAAATTGCAAAAAAAAAACACTGTTATGGTGTTTCTGGTTCTCAGAAGGTGGATGTTTTCACTGCTACAAAGGAGTTTGGGCCTTATAACAAAGCACAGATGACAACAGGTTTGCTCGAGACAGCGCAATCACGAAGGTAAAGCAAATCTTGCATTAGCGATGACGCTGATAGTGACGATTCTTTCGAACCAATCAGTGATCTACAGTGTTTTCACGTCACGTTTTAGTATCAGCTCAGCTTGGAAACTCAACCGAGGTAGTACTAAAAAAAGTATTGGATACTACATACTGTTCCCAGTGGAAAAGCCCCAAAGGTCAGCTGAGCTGACCCGACCTGTTCGGTACTATGCAATGGAAAAGCGCCATAAGTGCATGCAAGCTTTTTGGCAAAAAACTATCATCGTTCGGCAGACGTTCTACAACATCTGCTACAGTTTGTGTTTATTAACCCTTTAGTTTCACTTCATCACGCAGCTATTCCCGTTAGAGGTAAAAACATTTAATTCATTCATAATCTAGTATGTGTTCATTTTTTGTCATAGTTTCTTCAAAATTAAGTTTTATTTGAGTGTTTTAAAAATAAATATTTTATTTATTTATTTTAGTAAAATATTTTAATTTTCATCATGACGCATACACCCCACCCCTTTGGTTGCCACGCCATCAGACCCAACCACCCGCCCAACCCTACCACCTTAACTAACACATTTTCTGCGGGAAACCCTGATTAATTATTATCATCCTATCTTGTTGTGTTTATAACACTTTGGGTCTTCTAAGATTCAGATCACACATAAACACTATACTGTACATCTGGACTAAAATATTTTTATTATTCGGTCCATCTCATAAATTGGCCCATCACATTTTAATAAACAAATATGAAAGGGTCAAGGGATTTGCACATGTTTGTGAATGACAGGAACATTATGAGATTCTGCAGAATATTGTGGGCGGGTAGTTGATATAAAAAATCAGTGACAGCAAATATCCAGCAGTGTGACCAAAATTGAAAAAAAAGTTGAAAAAAATCTACTACACATAATGATTGCATTTTAAATGTATTTGTCAGACCGGATGGCTGTTTGAGAAAAGCATAAAGACTGAAATGTAATTATAATTATTATAATATAATAAAATGCACCCTTATTTTCAAAGTTCAATGCTATTTGGCAACTACCAGGGGGAAAAATTCAATACAGATCTGCTTATGAGCATTAGGAGCTCGTCTGAATTATTGATTCTGAAATATCAAATCAGATACTTGTAACTCATTTACCTGACACAGCATTATGAGATGCTTTAAAATGTTAGTATTTATAAAATGCATTGCAGTATACACCTAATGACATGTATATCTTTAATACTGAGTAAAGTCATGTCAAAGATTGAAAAAAATGTGAATCAAACTTTGAGGCTCCTAGATTATGAGAATTTAGCATGGATGTCACGGTAGCACTACTAGTTACACCACACATGTACAAAATTGTTACTGCTTTCAGGGTGGCATGCCACACAAACCAACTCCCCCACCCCCTGTGCCATCGGTTGAGGCAGTATTGCAAAAATCCACATCAAAAGTTTTAACAATAGAAGCGTGCATGCAAGTTTTTGTGTTTGTTGTGTAAGAATGAGTCTGTCAGTTTTTTATGGCACAGTGGGCAGAGTCTGGATTCTGCCTTGAGGGTCGTGTGGGCACAGCTTGCCACCAACAAACACACACACACAGAGTCTGGACGCATGATTAAGGATGTCAGAGTGAAGTCTGTTGGTGGGGAGTTGGTCTCTGCCATCTGTGAGAATTTTATGCCACAGTGCATCACTATGCCAACCACTTTCATTCCCTTCTGCATCACTCACACAAAACAGAAAGATCTTCACTTGATGAAATTCTCAGTGTAGTTTCATCTAGACATGTCTGCTGAAAGCCTATCAGACACAAGAGCGTGACATATATAGCGTGCAATCTTCCAAACCACCAATACAACAAAGCTTTCCACACAACCACAAAACGACATTTCCTATTTATTGCATCTCCCACAAATATCCCATCATTCTTTTTGAAGAAGGTGCAGAGTCTTCATCTATGGCCGCTGTCCTAATGCACTTTCATGATTGAAAGATAAAACGCCCTGGCAAATATACAAAATTCATTGGCTGTGGAATTCAATCTATCTCTATGTCATTTTGTGGCTTCCATCAAATGAATGAGAGGTAAATTTCTCTCTTCAATTATGAATGTCTCACTCCTCTGAATTGATTATTTCTGAAATGGCTGTTTTATTATTCATTATAAGAATGGGTTAACTACACATGAGAATGTGATCGAGTGCATCAGATATGTATAAACAGCCTATATGTACTTATAATCTAATAACCGATTTTGCTTTATTTTATACAACTGTTAATTCGGATCCTTGAATCTGATTGGATGAGATATGGAGATGAAAAAAAAAACGGTTAATTGATGAACCGAAAGTACTGCAAAGACTATTAAAATTTTTTTTAGGATGAATCTGTATTTTGGTGACCTTATGCTGATCTTTAAAGTGGCCATGGCACAAGACTTTCTTAAGATGTCCCCAGAGCACATATGTGAAGTTTTAGCTCAAAATAAATACCATATACATAATTTATTATAACATGTTAAAATTGCCACTTTGTAGATGTGTGCAAAAATGTGCTGTTTTGGGTGTTTCCTTTAAAATGCGAACGAGCTGATGAAATTCAAACACTGATCACAATGATGGTGGTTTGTTGCAATTGGAACTCAATTGTGCTGTGAATTATTTTCTGTCTCTCTTTTTCTCTGCACTACATGGAGGTACTGTGGTTGGATAGTGCAGATTAAGGTATAATACGAGCTCCTTATGACATCATAAGGAGAGCCAAATTTAAACAACCTTAAACCCCTTCCGAAAATAAATACCTTCCGGTAGGGCCGCCATCTTAGACTCCTCTGTATTCAGGAGAGAGTATTAGCGTAGTGTACGCACTTTTCTTAGTGATGTATGAGAAATTCGGAGGGCGGGGGCACAGAGCAGCAGCAGAGTAACCTCCGTAGGCTGCGTAAGCTCTCATCCTGAATGCGGACGCGACTAAGATGGCGGCGCTACCGGAAGGTATTTATTTAGGTTAATAAAGTTTTAAATATGGATATTTCTACAACAACACCACGCGGATTACCCTCAGAAGACCTTTGTTTATCATCCTGGAGCCGTTTGGATTTAATTTGTGAAGGATGGACGCACTTTTTTTAGACTTGAAGGTTGTGGACCCCTTAACATTACATTTAATCAACTGAAAGATCTAAAACATTTTCTAAAATATCCGAAAATGTGTTTGTCTTAAAAACGATGGACATATGCAACTCGCTTGGGGCTTGGGGGTGAGTAAATCAAGGGTTTAATATCATTTTTGGCCGAACTATCCCTTTAAACATGTTTAATATTTACGATTTGTGATCGGGGCGGCTCTGACATTCTTCCGATCAGGTTCGGACACTCTTAACACACCTCACACCAAGGGAAAATCTGATAAAATAATAGGTGTATTCAAGCTCATGCAGCGCTGCGCAGACCGATCGGCGAGGTTTGTCGCTTCCAGTCGAGGAAGTAGATAAAGAGGGAGCCGTCAAGCCGGACACCTGCTGCTTGCCGTAGTGACTTGTGTGCCGTGTTTCCTTTTTTTCGTGAATGAAGTGAATAAGATGGTGAATTTGGTGAACAAACCTTTTAATAAAAAGTTGCAACCAGAAAAATTTTATATTGAATATTTTAATTGCTGCTTATAGTGTATGCCCGAAAATAACGCGAAACAAGCCTACATTAATAAAATACCAATTTAGTTTGGTAATTTGCTTATTTTTATTTTATTGCACAACAAAATATAACATATTTATGCATGTTAACGTGTTTTTTTTTATAAAGCATGAATTTATAATTCAGGTTTATCTGTGAGGTGAAGGTTGGATTATACATGAAACCCACGTATTTGTTGTCATCAGTGAGCCGACCAATCACGATGAGCTGTGTCATCACAACTCTGTGCAGCCGCTTTGTAGAAGGCTGCATGGGCTTAGCCAGCCGGCTACTCCCGAATCGCTCTGGCGATACTTTAAAACCATATGACACATCAGGACATATCTAAGATTATCGGAAGGGGGGAAATCTGCCCTAAATCAGCCTGATTATCTTTTGGTGTGTATCCAGCATTAGTTTGTATTTGAGGTTACTGTTTCCATGTTTGTAGTCCTTAGTAGCTCTGTTATTTTATTGGTTCTTATCTAATTGTTCTCTTCAGGTGTATCTTGTCTCATGGTTAACCATGTGTATATAGATGGTTTCAGCGAAATATATGACCTTTACTCATATGTAATATCTTCTTTCATATCTAATATGTATCAACTATTAAACTGAGCTAACTTTACTGTGTAAAATGAATGTATACAATGTTAGCTACAGGTCCATGAATTCTTGCCTGGCTGCCAAACCTCTCTGCACAGTTGTGATCCATGCTCATCATCTCCCCTCACCCCTATCAAACCAAAACATTTTATTTATAACATTTATATTATTCAGAGACCAGTTTAGCCAGCCACACCGATAAAATAAAAAATACTTAGGTTCAGGCGCATAACCGTGACAACGCAATACTGCCCTAGGCTACATCTGAATGCATAGGCAGCTGACTTGTTGCCTCGCTGCCTCATGAGGCAATGACTTCGGAGGTATGAAGGCAGCTCTGAGAAATGCATTCGGATGGAATTCTGTTTAAAATAGCGTCTTTGTGATAACTAATCCCATATTTGAAAACTACAATGCAATTAAAAGATGTAAAAAGTGAAAATACAACTTTATTTACACTAAATTTGCGCTCCAGACGCTTCTTGGCCACCATTTTATTTTTTCAAACTCGACCAGGCTCAACCAATCATATTCCCCATGCACGCGTAGAATTGTGGGACAAGACGATGAAGATATCTCAGGAGTCAGGAAGGAAACCGATCATTGGATTCGGACGGCCTTGATGCCTTGGAATGCCTCCGAAGGCTGCATTTTAGAGCTTTAGGACGCATCCTTAGTGTTTGAGTTGTGCTTTGTCAGTCATTGTTGGATGTTGGTTCCTGTTTTTATTGTTTTCATTCTGTGGATTATTCTTTGTCACTTTTTCTGGATTATCTTGTTTCTGTTTTGCTTATCTTGTTTTGTGTTTATTAATAAAGTAACTGCGTGTGGATCCACTGCCTCTGCCTGCCTGCTTACCAACACGTTACACAACCCAAATTTACAGTATGTAAAAACTATGGTAGAGAATAAAGCACAAAACAAACACACAATTACACTCAAACAAACATACTGACCAGTTGAATGAGGAGGTTGTTTATTTCTGTCAGTGGTTTGTGAATGAGCAGTAGTTCTTCTGCAGCCTCAGTGTCTTCATTACTGTCTGATCTCTACAGAGAAAGAGAGAGAGCGTTATTAGATCAAGAAGGGAAAAGACAAAAGGAAGAATTCAGAGGAACGAAGAGAAGAAAATGAGGACAGTCAGTCATCGGGGGAATGCTCAGAGAAGAGAACTTAAGACCCAACATAGCTGAGGACGATGCTCATGTAATCATCACAGGAAGTACAGTAGCTTGCAGCGGAGGTTATTTTTAACAGAGACTCTCTGAGGTGCCGGGGTCTCTGCACACTGCCCAGCTCTACTCTTGGTACAATGTGTACAGTTTGCCGTCTACCACGGCTGTCACAGAAAAAAATAAATATAGACAACAACAAGAATGCATAAGACATACAGACTGGATTAGCTATCAGCCGTCAACTACAGCAGCACTGCAGCGAGTCTAAGGTTCAAAAGTTCATCGCGCCGTCTTCGTCTGACTAATATTTTGGTGAATGTGAGCGTCTGGGATGCTCATGCAGATTGACAGCTCGGGGCAATGAGATTACGACGAGACTACGACTGCAGTGTTTTCATGATGAAATCTGTCTTCAATCCGTTCATATATTAATGATGGAGTTGAGGCTGTCAGAGTCAGGGAGTGAAAGGAAACTGGTTATGGAGACTGGTAGGGACTGTCATCAGTCACCATTTACATTTATTATATAGAAAAAATTATGAAAGTGAAGGTGACTGAGGCTGTCAGTCCAAACAATTCTGCCTTTTGCGTTTTACAGAAGAAAGTTATATGCGTTTCAAAAAAAGATCAGAGACAATGATAACGGAGTTGTATTTTTTATGTAAGCTACGTAAAGGCATAGTCTACCCAAAAATGAAAATTGTATCATTATTTACTCATCCCCCTTAATGTCATTTGATCATCCAATGTCTGTCTCAGTTCTTCAAAACCCAGACTTGGATTTTTTTTATAAAGTTTTCTTGGGTTTTCTGGTTTCTATGGCCCTTACGAAAATTAACCATGGTTTTACTACAGTTAAAACAAAAAAAAACAACGGTTACTATAATAATACCATGGTTACCACACAATAACCATGGTTTTGACAGCCATGGTTCTCAAAAACCATAGTTACACTATGGTTACTGTAGTAAAACTACGGATTTGCTAATAGTAATCAATACACCAAAAAACATGGTTACTACACGTTTACCATGGAAGAAACATGGTTAATTTTCGTATAGATGGAAATCAGTCATGTGACCTTTTACGTCATGCCGCCATCTTGAGGACCTACCGAGTACCACCAAACCACTGACAAGCATTGGCTGGCTTGCTACGATTTACGGATTTCTTATCTTTTACTGTCTATGATTCTTACGGATACAGTAAAGGGCTATGAAAGACAACATGTTGCATCTTGACTGTCATGAAAATAAATGCTACTTTAAAAAATATATCTTTGTTAGGGTGTGATGCCTACTCGATCCTTGATGCGTTCTTCCAGCCTCTGTCCGCTGCTACCGAACTACCACTATTTTACAACATAAGAAGGCGCGACACAACATGAAACTTTGCTCGAAGTATCACCTGGATCTCTACACATGAACGCGAGCATTGAGAACATTGTTTGTGTACACAGAGTTTACTAAAAATAAAGGTTTTGTGGAAACTGACTTTGGCTGTTATGGTGTCTGCTCGTCATCTCTGCCAGACGTAAATAATCGATTTCCGAATGTGAATGAATGCATCTCATATGAGGCTCCTTTTTCAACTAGAAGGTCAATATTGTTTTTCACTTGAGACAAAACAACGACTTATCCGTGCATTTTTATGGAACTATGCTCTAGGAGCTATCAATCTTTACTCTCCTCCCTTCTTACGTCGCAATTGGAGATCTCTACATCTTGACTGGGAAGAAGGCGGCGAGCGGACGCCAAATCATCCAAAGTCAGTTGTTCAAAACCTTCATTTTAGTTAACTCTGTGTTCACAAACAATGTTCTCAATGCTCAAGTTCAAGTGTAGAGACACAGGCGATATTTTGAGCAAAATATCATGTTGTGTTGAGCCTTAGTGTTGTAAAAATAGCGATTTTGATGCTCACAGCATATTAAAGGCATAGCTTCTAGTTCTTTTGCGACCACTTCAGGTCCTCAAAATGGCGAAAGACAAGAGAGTGACGCCAGCTGATATTCAAGTATTGGGGGAGTGGATGGAGACCACCTGTTCAAGCTTCATAGGGGCTCAAAAGTGTTAAACCAATAACTCAACTCGACTCGTGGCATATATATTTTAATTGTCCTGAAGGCGTACAACAGGTTTTGTTGAAATTTTTTTGACAGAAGTCTTGACTTGTGCTGTGTCTGAACAGTTTTTAGATGTTTATCCTACTGAAAAGACCAGATAAGCCATTAGTCTTCACTATTTTTCTCATGAGAGCCATACTGATAGGTCAGAGTCAATAGGAGAGCCGCCTTTACCGCAAAGTATCAAAAGTATCATCCAGTCATAAATAGCATGTCAATCTGTTGCAATGCGATACATACGAGGACGAATCATTCTTTATCATTTACCAGTCAAATTTGTAACTGAGACAAGATGATTGCCCTTATTGAAAAAAAAACAGGATTTTAATTCTTAACACTTACAATATGCATAAGCAGTGACACCCACATCACTAGGGGGGCACGTTTCTCTTAATTTTATGCGGCACTGCACAGAACGATTGGCGCGTGACATATTGCTCGAGAGCAATTCGAAAGCATAACAAGCAGTCTGATCTCACGGTACTTTTATGTCATATGACAATTGCTCTGCGCAAGCGCGTAATATAATGGATATGGTTTTCTAACAAAGACAGAAAAAGTGCATGCATGATCATTTCATTGTATTGTTTACTGCCATGCGAGCCACAAATTAAAGCTTGCCGAGCTGCATGCAGCTCGTGAGCCGTGCAATAAATAATACTCGGCTACATTAAAAGTTGCAATTTTATAGGCAGATGTGGCTAGGAACTATATTCTCATTCTGGCGTAATAATCAGGGACTTTGCTGCTGTAACATGGCTGCAGGAGGCGAAATGATATTACGCAGCAGCCAAAACTAGTCCCCTTGGTAACTTTCAATAGCAGGGGACAATTTTTGAACAGTGCGTAATATCATTGCAGTTTGAGTGTATAGTCCTAGCCATATCTGCCTAGAAAATCACAACTTTAAATTTTTTGTCGGTCTTAGTACACAATGTAACTACAGAAGAGTCAAGTTTTAAATAGGAAAAATATCAAAACTCTCTGGTTATTTTTAGCGTGATGCTAATGCTCTAATCAAATTCAATGGATTATGCTAAGCTATGCGAAAAGTGCTAGCGCCAGACCGGGAGATCAACTGAATGAATTCCAAAACGGTAAAAATCAAATGTTTAACTCTAGGGGAGCTGGTAAATGACCTTTATTTTAGAGTGGAGTGTCCAGTAAAAATTATTTAAAACGTACGGGCCTTTTGAAGCTTGACAGGTTCTCTGGTTATTATAAGAGTGAATGGTGACCACCTCAGTCATTTGGTAACAAAAACTTAAAAACAACACTTTTTAAGAAACTTACATTGTGATTCTGAAGAACATAGAATGACATTTGACGTTCAAACAATGTGAGTAAATAATTTAGTTTTCATTTCTGGGTGAACTATCCCTTTAAGGCTTCCCTTTAGTTTACTTTCCCACCTTTTTGTGAGGAGTTGCCTATGTAGAGTGTTTAACTCTTTCCCCGCCATTGACGAGATATCTCGTCAATTAAGAGAAAACGCTTCCCCGCCAATGACGAGATTTTCCGTCTTTCCGCAATACCTGCTATTATCCACCAGGTGGCGCACTTCCGAACTTTTTAAAACCGGAAGTATTGCCCTATGGCAAGCTGCTGCATGTCCGTGTCTGTTTTAAAGATCGCTCTGAATCGGATCTCTATGAAAAGTCCGTCACAAAAATGGAATTATCTCTGCTTTTTGCTCAAAATATGGTATTTTTGCAAAAACCTACCCATATTCAAAAGCTGATTGAAAAAGAACCACTATAGGTAGGATGAAACGGTTTTTTTTGTTTGAAAGCAGAGGGTCTGTTCTTTCATTTGGTAAATTGTATGTTTATATATTTAAAGAAGAACATTTTCTGGAAGGCATTAAACTTGGGTGAAAATCATGAAAAACGCTGGCGCTGGCTGGCAACTTTTTTTAAAAACGCTGGCGGTGAAAGAGTTAAATAAAGACTTTTTTGAGTTTTTATGATGGCTCATGTCTACCTTGGCATCTCACCATCCTTCAAGACCGAGTCTGTGTGTAGTAGACAAACTTTACACATGAGGCGCAAGACAGCGGAGCTGAAAAATGGTTCCCTCATCATTATTGACCAAATGGATCTGGACTGCATGGACTCATCTCAATAAGCTTTGCATTTTTTCTTTCTATCACTCTTTCTCTTGAAAAACTGAATTTCATTTCACATCCCTTTCTGCATTGTCCGTGCATACATATGTATGGAAGGACGCAGAGGGACAGACAAAGGGTTAGGATGGATAATGAGGCTTGAAGGGAGGAATTGACAGAAGAACGACTTCACCATGCTAGGTATCCAACTATAAAGTGCTGTTTACCATGGGACTGCCAAAACATTTGTGTAAAAATAGCAGCTGGAACTATTAGACGTCAAAGCTGGGTGCATATAATGCTGGAAATTGAACATGAATGTATGCACGCGTTTGGCCACTCAACCACTATGACAAAGATGTCCACAGCGAGTAATTATGGGTAAAGGTGTGTTAGGATCCAGTGGAGATGGGACTGAGTGACTGGATGTATTCTGCTGGTATCTGCATAGCAGTTGTCATTGCATAACAATCTAATCATCAGTGAGGAGAGGATCCAGACATGAACCCCCTAACAGCATGCCTACGGCGACAGTGGCAGGCAAGCGCTCCCTGAGGACGGGGGGGGCGAGGGGGTGGGGGGGCGAGAAAGAGAGAGGGATATCGGGAGAACAGCTCAAGAAATGAGGGCGACAGAATGAGACATGTTTACAAACAAGAGTGTGGGAGAGAGAGAAAGGGAGAGCGAAAGACAGAGAGAGAGAGAGAGAGATTGACATACAGTGTATCCATAGTGTCACAGAAAGAGAAAGAGAGAATTAAGTGCATAGCATTAGAAATTTTAATATTGGTTTCCATGTTTGTTTATTTTCCAGAACATACAGTACTGCCATCAGCACAGACTTCAGCAGGGCTATTTAGGGGATGGTTATGGGTTTAATACAAGTAAAGCTATATTGAAACATCTGACATAAAAAATCTGATTAAACTACTGTTACTAGAGGCCTGCAAATGGAAGTACATTGAATCAGGCAGTAAACATTCAAATAAACCCTTATAGTATTGCTATATTTGTCAATGTGAGTGACAGTAGAGTTTAATTAGCCAGACTTGTGACTATATCAGCATGAAGTTGAGTCTACTCTGCAGGATTTTCTGGCCAATAAAAATAAGCCCCCTTAGACGGGAACACTGTTGAGAAAGTTTCTCTTACCAAGCTACTCATATCAGGTCATTAAAACTGCAGTCAGATTTTATAAAAGACATTATCTGCAATACAAGCTACAAAAATAGCCACCTGCATGGAAACTATTTAAAGCAGCAGATATTTTAATTATATAACTGTCAGATGAAAATGTATTTTTATAATCAGTGCAGTTTCTATCTGGCACAAAACAATGAAGATATCAATGTGACGCCATTAAAAGCATTTCAACTAATACATACAATAATACACCAAATAATTTAACAAAATTGCTGTAATGAAAATATAGGTAAAAAAATTTCTGAACTGGTTTACAAGATGCACCAAAATTAACAGACTTGAATATAAGTGCCAGAGAGATTTGATTATTAAAGGTGCCAAAGAATACATTAAGATAATCTGTTAAATTATTTTCTGATATCTACATAGAAGGTATGTGACTTGAAGTGCAAAAATTATCTAGAGACGCTTTTACATGTCAATTTACAACCCTTGCATTTGCCTTTAACATGAAATGTCTATTATTACTTTATTTGAAATGGTCATGAATAATAATGTTGAGCTCTTCTCTGATTGGCTGTTTCTCAGAGCAGTTCAGTAGCTCTGTGTGTATAATTGTTTGCAGATTGTTAATGGCCGTTTCTGTGTGGTAAGTTTGTGTTTTTTTTCAGTATGGACTTACAAAACGTAACTGTAACGTCAATAGTAGAACATCAGCCTAATGCTATGCTTGGTGTTATGTTGAGATTGGCCTGTTTTCCAGCTATCTTTTGGATGCAGAAGGTTAACATTAGAAGGATGTACAAAAGAGTGTTTGAGGTTCATGATATGTCATTACCATATACAGAACTTTTTCCAACACTGGTGTTCATGCCTACTTATGTCCAACACTGGTGTTCTTGCCTACTTATGTCCAACACTGGTGTTCATGCCTACTTATGTCCAACACTGGTGTTCATGCCTACTTATGTTCAACACTAGTGTTCTTGCCTACTTATGTCCAACACTAGTGATCTTGCCTACTTATGTCCCACACTGGTGTTCATGCCTACTTATGTCCAACACTAGTGTTCTTGCCTACTTATGTCCAACACTGGTGTTCATTTCTAGTTATGTCCAACACTGGTGTTCATGCCTACTTATGTCCAACACTAGTGTTCTTGCCTACTTATGTCCAACACTGGTGTTCATGCCTACTTATGTCCAACACTAGTGTTCTTGCCTACTTATGTCCAACACTGGTGTTCATATCTAGTTATGTCCAACACTAGTGTTCCTGCCTACTTATGTCCAACACTGGTGTTCTTGCCTACTTATGTCCAACACTAGTGTTCTTGCCTACTTATGTCCAACACTAGTGTTCCTGCCTACTTATGTCCAACACTGGTGTTCTTGCCTACTTATGTCCAACACTGGTGTTCATGTCTAGTTATGTCCAACACTAGTGTTCTTGCCTACTTATGTCCAACACTAGTGTTCTTGCTTACTTATGTCCAACACTAGTGTTCATGTCTAGTTATGTCCAACACTAGTGTTCTTGCATACTTATGTCCAACACTGGTGTTCATGCCTACTTATGTCCAACACTAGTGTTCTTGCCTACTTATGTCCAACACTGGTGTTCATGTCTAGTTATGTCCAACACTGGGGTTCTTGCCTACTTATGTCCAACACAGGTGTTCATGCCTACTTATGTCCAACACTGATGTTCATGCCTACTTATGTCCAACACTGATGTTCATGCTTACTCATGTCCAACACTGGTGTTCATGCCTACTTATGTCCAACACTAGTGTTCTTGCCTACTTATGTCCAACACTAGTGTTCATGCCTTCCTATGTCCTGCACTAGTTTTTATGCCTTCTTTACACACCATCCAGGGGGCAGGGTTGGATCTAGGTCCAACTCCTCCCACTTTATATACTTTGTTCCGCCAAATGAACCGGTATATTTGCCTTGTTGTGGCCCGCAATTAGTTGCAACCTGTGGTCGCCAACGTTTGCTCTTATCAATTTAAGTGTACGTTTGATTAATAATATAATCGAGAAAGATTCATAATTTAGAAAGTATCACAGTAAGGTGTAAGGGGAGTAAATTCCTAGCGTTTGTGTTTGCATTTGGCAAATAAATTAATTCAGCTTTAAAATACAAGCAGTGTAGCATGATAAAAGTTTTACATTTTGGGAAAAGTACTACAGCGGAATTTCTCAACCTTGGGGTCGCAAACCCATGCAGAGTCACAGAGGATTTGTATGAATCTAATTTATGGTATACTTTTATAGCATAACATATGTAGCCAAAGGCTAGAGCTATATATTAAATTTATGCAGGTTGTATAGTACTTAAAAGGAATGAATGTAGGTGAATTGCCATGTGATTGCAGGGATTTCTCTCCTGGATCCCTGGAGAAAGTTCAGTTTGACTCAATGCACAGAAGTGTCGTTTGAGTGCTTTAAAACTGCTGGTATCATTTGCTGGCACTTATTTGTGTGAAGCAAAATTCAATGCTTGTGTTATTTCAGGACCACATAACAATCCACGCCGGATATAACAGCGATGAGATGTGCACGTTCTGTTATTACACCAGACTTTGACAAGCTGCACGAGCCCAGTCTTCTCATTAGACGGTGAGAGTGCAAATGAGCTGCCTGAATTATTTGTATAGTTCTTGTTACAGAGTCAATAACAATAGCATTGACTAAACCCTCAAATGTTTTGTAATAATTGGTAGTTATGAAATTATGCCTGTAAAATCCTGAAATAGCAGCCTATGAGTGGAGTAGAAGTACTGCAAAAATTATCAATCTGTTTATAAACGCAGCATTGTACATACAGGAAATGGCTACTTCAAAAAATATGTAATTTATTTAAAAGGAAAGGACATATGTTAAATCAAACATTATTATGACAACAAAGCAAAATGTACAGTTGCGCTCAAGGATTAATATAAGTGTTTCCGAATAACTCTGAATATCTTTCAAAGAATAAAAGGCCCAGGCTTTCATCATTGTTCTGCATCAGGCAATCACTGAAGGGTCTATAGCCCCGCTGTCTAAGGCTAAGAATACTGTACAGCTCAATACGTTCATTTAAAAAGAAGGGTATTCATAAGTTTCCAAGAAACAAAACTGAAGAGCACGAGTGTATATAAAGAGAGAGAGAAGGAAATAAAAACAGAGGGAGGAATGGAGAAACAGAGTGAGTGTTACCTGCAGGGCCAGTCGGACTACAGATGAGAGATGTTTGAGCAGGCAGTGGATGATGTCCAGCAGACATAAGAGCAGAGCATAGCAACTCTTCAACCCTGAGTGCTGCTCTTTCTCCAGGTATAAGCCCGAGACTTCCACAAAGACATTACACACCAGCTCAATTATACCTGAGGAGAGACACACACAGTTCAATCACACCCCTATACATCCATACTGTCCATGTGATGGACACATACGTACACACTTCACAACAACAACCTGCCTGTCACGCATTCAACTCCACTCCAGTACATACAGTGCTAACCGTCAGATATGTCATAAATATGACAATGATTGTCAAGCCTCAAGTTTAAATGATGAAAAATACACTTAAATCAGATTTACATTACATTACAACACTCTAAAAACAAACGGTGCTATATAGCACCAAAAGTGGTTCTGTGCTCGTAATCATAGAAGAACCGTTTTTAGTGCCATATAGCACCTGTATAGAACCATATGGGTGCCATATAGCACCAAATATGGTTCTACATGGTCCTATGTGGTTCTACACAGGTGCTTCACCGGTGCTATATGGCCATTAAAAACGGTTCTTCTATGATTACGAGCAAAGAACCACTTTTGGTGCTATATAACACCATTTTTTTAGAGTGAATGTGCTGTTTATTGGACCATCACAATTAAATTTGTTTTTTATTACATTATGTTAAAAGATTAGAAAGACCATTTATTATTTGGAAAGATAACATGCACAATGTGTATAAAAAAGTTCATACAGCACTGTAACAATTCCTTGTTGCAATTAAATTTTTAAGTTTAATCAACTTGAAATTACATTTTTTACTACACTGTAAAAAGTACAAGTTGGAAAAAAATACTTAAATTGGTAACGCCTAAAAATGGAAGTTTTCCCAACCAAAATGTTCTCCCTTTAACCCGTTCACACCAGATTTTTCCAGTGTTTAATCAGTGTGCCTTATTTTGATTGGTTGATCAGCATTTTTATTGGTTTGAACCACAGAACATGTGATGCCCTTTCCAGTGGATGCAGGCTCTTAAGTAATTTTTGTTTACTTACAACTCTTACCAACTTTTACTTTTTACAGTGTACACAAATCCAGAGATGTCACCAGAATGAAGTTGATTTGCAGAACTCTAATAAAGTTCATACAAATGAGACTAAAAGATTTGAGTCCAAGCTACATGATTCAGGTCCAAATTAACACAGTGGAAACATTCAGTGTGACTTGTAAAGACCAGAAGTAGAGGAATGTGAAGAATTTCTCTCATCCATCTGTATAACTTCAGTGATGCAAAGAAATAAAATAAGAAAAACACTTTTTACTCAACACCACTCTGAGTCATAGAAAAAAAGAAAAAAATATTTTTCCAATTCATTCAGGTATGCAGAATACACAAATAACCTTGAGTTTCTGTGTTAAACATACTGTGCTGTTGCAGAGTCTTTACACCATATTTCAAAGCCTGGTTGGTAAAAACTATAGTCTTCAATCACAAAGAAGCTTTGCCTTTACTATCTGTACTATCTAAGCTTTGAAATTTGTTCACCAGTGTTGGGTGTAATGCATTACTAACATAGGCGGAGCTTGTGGGGGCCCTCATTGGCACCCCATTAGCTAATAGGATTTTTACAAAATATGTTATATTTCAGAACAAATATACATATTTATTTAGGTTCTCATTAATTTTAAAACATTACTTTGCATGTTACTTTGTAAAAAAAAGGTTAATTTGTTAATAATATGGGTATTTATTAAAACGTGGCGCTCAATAACCTCACTTTAGTGTTTCCACTACGTGCATTTTGTCGTGGCGGGTGCTACTCCTGCGGTTGTGGCTATAAGAGATACAGCAAACAAAATCTCGCCGGATGAGCAATGTTTTATCCTATTCCTTCACCCAAACCTAACCCTAAACACACAACATTTCATGGGATTTAGACTGTAGTTGTATCTTATCTAGCCAGGACCTCGGTTTTCATCCTAATCCTACCTCAAAATCTAATTTTTAACTTTTTGCCGTTTGCTGTATCCATTCTAGACAAAACCCGCAGCTGAAGAAATAAAGTCCATCCTTGATTTGCATTGTTCACTCATTCATAAATGAATCTCCTAAAATATCACAATTTTTCCCATGGGTTTAGTTTCATGCAAATAGCATTAAATCAACAGAACATTATGATTACGTCTTTGTTTGGAGAAAAAACTATAAAAAAGCCTACACGAAATATGTTTCACTAAAGTCGCAACGAAAAGTAAAATACAAAACTGTAATTTGTTTTGTAATATTGTGGTTTTTTTTACAAATAATTTATCTGTGAGCTTCATTAATTTAAAAAAATTCATGTGCCCTCATAATCTTTAATCAAAAATACAAATCTCCTCCCCTCCTAAAAACGATCTCTTTACTTCTGGTCATTATGTATGGCAGGTGGGCGGGGTCCGGGAGAATATTGCTGCGATTAGCAATTAGCAACACGACCCAACTTCAAATGATCCAATCAGATCTCGATGGACAAATTCAAATCCAGCCCTGCCTTATTTCATTTCAGAGGCTGGTTTTACTCGGATACACCGTCACCATGGGGAAAATTAGGCAATTGATACTTCCGTTTCATGGCGACTTTAAATAATTAGCAGATTAACAAAACAAATTAAAATGTAGCCTAGCCTATAAATGTCTGTCTTTTTTTGTGACATGCACCAAAACTGACGCAGCAGAAAACACATGTTTTTAATGATAAAAAAACACAATGTTGTTGCAAGCTCATCATGATGCTGTTCACCGGCGCCTGTACAGGGGCGCAGTGTACGCATGTTGTCATCCCGTTTAAAGGCGCATATTACTAACGCGCTTTTAATAACAACAATATTGTCCCTTTAGACCAGTTTTTTATTGGTCTATTAAAGTTGCCTGAAAATAGGAGTGCCTAAAAATGCGACTGAACACGCCTCGTTTTCAGACCAGCATGGCCATGGGTGCAAATGCATTTGCTATTTACAGAATGTGGCACTGTGCGTGAATATTATACTGCCTTGGGCTCAAACTAGCAAAGAGTGCTTTGCGCATTTTGCCGGGTATATGATAGGGTAACTTTTCATTAAACTGAAGATCGATTAAAATAAAAAATCTTTATTTTTATTCAACCCTAGTAATTAAATACATTTTTCCATGAAAGAGTTATGCTGTAGAAATGAGATGCAGGCATGAGTGCATAAGGGCTATCATGAAGGGGGCACCGATGACAGTTCTGGCACACTAGGTGCCCAAGGCAAGGTGGCGTATGGCCAGACTCATGTGGAATCTGAAATCATGGGTGGAAGTCTGTGCATACACTGCAAAAAATGACTTTCCTATTTAGTATTATTGTCTTGTTGTCAGTACAAATATCTAAAAATTCTTAAATTAAGATGTATTTTCTTGATGAGCAAAATGACCCAAGAAAAAAAATCTAGTTTTAAACACAAAATATAAAATTTTGAGTAAATTTGTGCTTAAAACAAGCAAATAAATCTGACAATGGAAAAATAAATCTTGAAATAAATAAATTAACTTTTTTCATAATTCAAGAAAAATTTTCTCACCCCATTTGCAGAATGCACAACTTCACTTAAATTTGACATTTTTTGCTTAAAAACTTAATTTTTCTTAGGTCACTTTGCTCATCAATAAATATTTAATTAAATCAATGAATTACATATACATGTACCCTATATTTCTCATTAATACATTTTACGAGAGTAGCAGTGATATTCATTTTATGCATTAATTGTTTATTTATATTCATTCATGAATTAGGTGTATTTATGATACATTCATGAAACTCTAGCACGAAGCCTCAAAGCTCCATGCTTGACAAATGAACGAGGAAAAAACAGTCTACAAATTTTCTCCCTTTGTGTTCTACAGAAGATAGAAAATCACACAGGTCTGAAATATGAGGATGGGTAAATGATGACAATTTTTATTAGTTTTCGTGCACGTCTGTAGAACTGTCTAGCAGTCCCAGTGATAATAATCATGAGGAGTTCAGTAAGACCTGAGGCTATCTCACTGTTTATCTGAGATTAGCGCTGCAGTTATTTGAGGTGAAGGACCCGGTGTGTAATTCACCGCTTGACAAATTATGCGAGATGAATACAGCAACAATGCTATAAACATTACAAATCCACTGCCGAAACAACGAACACAGGCAAGGCTGTCACCTCTAATGCAGGAGAAATACTGATGAAACCAGAACTGCAGTCTGAAAACTTCACAATTTAGGTGAATTATCATAAATGCACACAGTGCAAATATTACTTCTGTATTTGTATGTAAATGTACTGAAGTCAAAGCGGAGCTGTCTAAAACACAGAGAACTTCTTGCCAGAACCTGAATATTTATGCTTATAGCTGTACAGTTCAATTTATGTAATGCACTTTCTTTTCCCACCAAATTTGTTGATGTTACTTCCAGTCAAATGAGTCATGCAAATAGGACTTCAGGTTATGGATGCTTTTCCACCTCCACGAGCAGAGCAAAAACAAATAAGTCAGCAGTTCAGGGTTTATGAGAAAGGACTTTCTCTCCCTCGTATACTGCAGCAGGCAAGTGGATGTATCAGGATATATGCCTGAATCATGCCTCAGTATATTTATGTGTCAAACTAGCAACACCTGATGTCTTATTAAAGTGCACCTATTATGCAAAACCTACTTTAACAAGGTGTTTGAACATGAATGTGTGTTAGCAATGTGCGGACTTAACCACCATAAAATGAAAAACATCCACCATCTCCTTCTTTTTTTAATCTCCAACCAAAGCAATCTCATTAGACACGCTGTTTTGATTCTTTTGTTTATGTGACATCACACTGATAAAGCTCCGCCCACAGCCACGTACTGACAGTCCTGCATTACCATAGTTTGCGCCTACAAGCGAGTTGTACGCTTTCTGCCATATCTCAGTAGAGATAGCACTTACTGTCTCCTTTGCTAAGGGAGTGAGGAGCTCATTTACATTTAAAGATACACACTTGAAAACATCAAGTTTTTGCAACCAACTTTGTGTTGCTAATGCTATGCTCTACTAACTAAGCCACAGGAACACTTCTGGTGCGTTAAGACCTTCATGAGATACCACTTAAAGGTGAAGGTTGCCTTGTAAAAACAATACTCCATCTGAGACACTTTCTTTTAGTTAAAATCTAAAGCAGAATCACAGGTATCCTTCACGTTGGAGGTAATCCAGAATTTTGTCGAGGTCAGTGCAAAATCCAAGATGGTGGAGCAAACAAGCGAAATGTTAATTATACATAAACCTATATTTTATTCAGTAACAAAAAAATAAGTAAAATTGTTTGGTGCTAAAGTAATTCACTGTTTCTAAAGCTTATAGAAGCAGATGAGTGGATAAAGAAAGATAAAAGATGGATAGAGGTGAAGGCAAGAGGGCGAATGAAGCAAGTAGACCTTTGGTGTGAAGCAACTTCTTGTAACTTATAGATATGTTCCCTCCAACATTTATAAGTACATTTTTCAATAGTTTGACAATAGTTTAGCTGTTTTAAAATTGCTTGCCAAACTATGAGCTACTTATACAGTAATTTTAAAAAGCATCCTCAACACTGCACAGAGCTCATATGCAAAAGCCGCTAAACGCAACCTCTGTCAAAAATTTGATAATGATACTGATCAAATTCTCTCAGTATGTATATACACTGTAAAATAATTTACTATGATCTCCTCAATTTTTTGGTGAAAAAAGAGTTAATCTGAAAGCTAGTAGATTTCAATAATTACATTAATTTCCTACCACAAATTAAATTGATTACATGTAATCAAAAATATTAAAGCAAAGTAATAGAAGTCCCAAGTAAAGTCTACTATAAAATTGAGTTGTAGCTGATGTAGCTGAAAATGTTGTGAATATTATTATAACTTATCTTATAACCTTTTAATGCTTTCTATGACGCTAAAACCCTCAGTTATCCTAGTTCCGGTCGCAGTGCAACTGATACTTAACTTCCATTGGCTTATATGCATTCAAGGGCTGGGGCTTAGCGATAGCTCAATTTGGACGAATGAATGCGTGCAAACTTCAGATTTCAATTGTCAAGCTGAAAGAGTTTTTTAGCCGGTTAATGTCGGTTTTACCCAAATATATTAGACAGAATTTCTGAGCCAGTTACCTTTATTCAGAAAGGACAGTGAAGAGTGACTAGACTTTTTTAAGAAGTGGAGATTTTTGCATGTATTTAAGAGGTTTTACAGCAAAAGACATGCAGTCAAATTAGTTAAATATCATTGAAATGACTAAAGTGACATTTGTGAAAATGAGGCATTAATATTTACATTAAAGGGACACTCCACTTTTTTGAAAAAAAAAAAAAGAGTTAAACATTTGATTTTTACAGTTTTGGAATCCATTCAGCTGATCTCCGGGTCTGGCAGTACCACTTTTAGCATAGCTTAGCATAATTCATTGAATCTGATTAGACCATTAGCATTGCGCTAAAAAATAACCAAAGAGTTTCGATATTTTTCCTATTTAAAACTTGACTCTTCTGTAGTTGCATCGTGTACTAAAACCTACAGAAAATTAAAAGTTACAGTACGGCAGCAAAGTCCTTGAAAATTATGCCAAAATGAGGGTATAGTTTCTAGCCATATCGGCTAATGGTCTAATCAGATTCAATGGATTATGCTAAGCTATGCTAAAAGTGGTACCGCCAGACCCAGAGATCAGATGAATGGATTCCAAAACGATAAAATGTTTAACTCTAGGGGAGCTGGAAAATAAAAAAAATTTTCACAAACGGAAATACTTATGACGCAGTTTTTTTTACCTGACGGGAGGGGTTCTGGGGGACCAATCACAGCGCTTGCGGTCCGCGTAGATCTGACGCGCTGTTAAAATTTTTGTGAGGTGCGCGTTAGGTTACACAGAGCTACGCACAGGCTACGGATAGCCTACGCCGTTATACAACCCGGAAGTAAAGCCTCATGTGAAAGAGAAAGAACTCTGTGTATGTTTGAGGATCGGTCTGAATCTGATCTCTATCAAAAGTCCTTCACAAAAATTTAATTATCTCAGCTTTTTGCTCAAAATTGGGTGTTTTTGAAGGAACCTATACCCATATTTGAGAGGTGATAAAAAGAGAACTAATGAAGGTAGGATGAAACGTTTTGCTTTTTTGTTAGAAAGCAGAGGGTCTAATCTTTAATTTGATATATTGTATGTTTATATATTTAAAAAAGAACATTTTCTGGAAGGCATTAAACTTTTGTGAAAATCATGAAAAATTCTGGTGCTGGATGGCAACTTTTTTTTAAAACGCTGGCGGGGAAAGAGTTAATTCCTTCTCTGTATGTTTCTTTGTTCTGTTTGTTTCTTACTTTGCCAAATCTCTCCAATTATAAACCTCATCTTGCTTTCTCCTTCCTTCATTCAATCAGCGCTCACTCCCTTTTTTTCCTTTCCTCACATTCTTTCTTTCTTCACCCCTCTCTCACCCATTCTTCTCTCTCTTTCTCATGTTTGCGTCCTGCTCTCGTGTTCTGTTGCTTGCACCAAAAAGAACCAATTATAGCGTTTTTCCCATCCGGGTAAAGCAGGGACTGGCATTAGCAAGATAGCGCTAATTGTCAGGGTTATATTTAGTACTGGGTCAGAGTTTTCCAAAGGGAAGAGAGCTGATAAGACGCGTAATGATGGCGGCTGCGTGTGGCGGCCTGCAGCTGACCCGGTGCTGTATAAAACAGGTGTGGCGGTGATGTTTGTTGTGTCTGATCTCAGCCCGAAGCACCTGTGTGAGGGGTTGTTGTTATATGGGGAAGCGTGCGTTGCACAGATGTCCTGGAAAACAAGCCATTACAGGCCTGTACTTATCTGGAAGAGCTGGGATGTATGCGTGTCTGATAGAGGTGCATACGGTCAAGCCTTGTTTCAGCATTCAGACAAGAAGTGGCTTTTAAAACCCTTGTGCTTATGTGCAATACTCAAGTTCTCGGAAGACAGGGACATACAGTATTGTTTTCTCGTGGCTGAGGCTGGGTGGGACATGTTAAAGTTCAGATAACACAGGGTTTCCCGCAGCACATTTCAGTTCAGGCGGCACGCCTAGTTTGGAAACCCTACCGCCTTAACTAGGTCGTCCCCAAAAAAAGAGCATATTTTCAAAAAAGGGGAATTTCCCTTTAATCTTGAGTACCTATATAGTAGTATTATACTTTCATACATTTCATAAATCCAAAAAGTCTTTAGTTTTATCAGATTTATAAAAGAGTGCTGTATCGCTTATTTCTGAATAAACCCAAGCTCCTGGAGGTGTACTGCGGGTAGATCGAATCACAAGCAAGCAACACACACAAAACATTATCCCACTGTCTCTGAATAACTTATGATTCACTACACTGAAGTAAGACATCTCTAGAACAGAGCATTGAGAATGTGTTAGTTCACACTGTCGATATGAACCATGAGTGTGTATGTGTACCAGTGCCACTCTCATCACAGCATGTTGAATGTCGAGAGTGTGTGTGTGAATATTACTCATTTTCTTTTATAACACACACACACACAAACGCACACTCAGTATCCATCTCATCTGCGGCAAAGACAGGGATGCTGCAAAAACTGTCAACATGAGCAGGAATATAGGAATCCATTACTCAATAATTCAACACAGGGAGCTGATAGCGCCAGGGTGAGACCGGGCATTGGCAAGTCAGGGGGTGGGAAAAACAGCCATGCGTTGGCATGAATGGAGAAAAACAGATAGCAACGTGTGCAGATGAGAGAGAGCTGCCCAGTGGGTAGATAGACAGCGAGAGATGTGAACAGGGGTAACACGGAGGACTGTTTGCAGCCGAGATGGTGGGTGATGTGAAGACCAGAGGGGTGGAACGCTAAGTAGATGCGGGCTACAGGACCGCCACACGAGAGTCCACACAGAGACGTTCACTGATAAAAGCAGCGGTATCCAGCCCTTAAAAAGCCAACTGAACTCCCTCCCCTCCGACGGAGCGACAAGCAAGAATCAGACAGCCAGATGAGAGCAATAAGGGTCTGGTAATGGAATGAAAACACTCCAAAGCAACACAAGGGCAGCTCTCTGAATGCAACAGCTCTGTGAATGCAGGCCCTTTTCATGTGCGTGTCGGTGTCTGGGTGAAAAGACTGTGTGGGTTTGTGTTTTGTGGTTCAGAGGCAGGTTTGAAAATGCTGGGCTGATGTATCAAAGCGAGAGACGTTCAGATGTACTGCACCTTGCTGGTAGAACGGTCGGAGGTCTGTGCCCTTTTGTCCAATCAGATTGCAGAGGAGAGCGGCGGCGTTCTGCATTGTGCCACCAAGGACGTTACTCTGGTGGTCCTGCAAAATAATGAGTATATTTTGAAAATAGTGTTTGCTGAACAGATATTGGGCAGAAATACACATTTTCAGTTATATATTAATACAGAACAGAAGTCTATAGTGCTAAAACCCCCTTGCAAAATGCAAAGTGCCAGCTTTACAAAATGACTGGATGACGTGTGTAAAAATAACCTATATACCTGTAACACCTTCTTCACAACATTTCATCGCAGTGTCCTTGTCCTATTCATATTTTCTTTATAAAATGTAAAAATATATTTGTTGTTATTATCGAAAATGATTAATAAAACATGTATAATTATTAAATAATTTATAATAAAATTAAAAATAGTAAAAAAAATTAAAATATTATTATTTATGTCATGGGTCTTCAAGAGGGTCTGTGGTGGTCCTCGAAATATTGTTTGAATTCTAACTTTTTTTTTTTTTGAAAAATGTAATTCATAAAAATGCATTAATAGGCTACTAATGAAAATTAAAACCTATTAAAATAAAGAACATAACGTTCCCAGTTAGTAAATTGAAACTGTTATGTAGTATGTTAACAGTATGTGAGTGTGTACACCAAAAGTGATTATTTTAATGTCTTTGTAACTATCATAATGTAAATCCAATTTAATTTGAAACATGAACTAGGGGGGTCCATGCTCCTCCTCTCTATTCATTAAGGTAATGGTTCCCAAACTAAAGAATGAAGACCTCTGATTTATGTAATATATGTATGCTGTTGGGCAAAACCTTGAATCTTCTTATTTCATCTTTTGACTTTTTTCATAAATCATTACTATTAACCACCCTTAAGGGCTGTTCACATTATAACGATAGCTATAAATATAAAAAATGTAGTTTCAAAAATCATTTTATATTAAAGAGAATAGCAGAGTTCACACCACAACTATAATGATAAAAATACAATGAACAATATCGTTGGGATCAATTCCAATTGATTTTTTCTCACCTGATGAACAATAAACCGTTGACAGCCAATCAAATCTATTTGAACTTCAAGTGCACGTGCATTTGAAATAACAGATGACTTGGTGGAGAAGATCATTGCTGAGGTCAATAACATAAAATAACCTCATGTATCAACACTGATGCAGTTGCTGTGAAATTCACTACGTAATGTTTATTCCTACCACACTGACTACTCCAAAAGGTAAGATATTAGATTACACAAACTACTAGACTCACTGTTTAGAGTTACGTGAAACGCAGCATGTTAAGTACATCTAGTTGGTTACCCGCTGTGTAAATGCAACAAGAACAGCATATGTACATATTCAATAACATGTAAACAATTGCAAAACTTACAGGATGTATGTAATATGCCATCAAAGGCAAGTGATTTGCGTGAGCATCTCGCGCATGAACGAATTAGCATAAAGTTATTCCTATCGTCCGGTGGTGTGGACACTAATGCCGCTTTTCCATTGCATAGTATCTTACAGTTTGGTTTGGGTCGGATCAGCTTACTTTTGGGGGCTTTTCCACTGGGTGCAGTACATAGTACCCGATACTTTTTTTAGTACCACCTCGGTCACGGTTCCAAGCTACTAGAGCTGATACCAAAATGTGATGCAAAAACACTGTAGATCACTGATTGGTCTGAGAGAATCGTCACGTCATCGTTATAATGTAAAGATTAGCTTTACCTTCATGCTAGCTTGAGCTGTCTCGAGTAAACCTATTGTCATCTGTGCTTTGCTGTAAGTTCTTAAACTTCCTTTTACCGATGAAAAACATCCACAGGTTGAGAATCAGGAACACCATAACAGTTTTTTCGAGACTTGCAGTTTTTGCCGGACATTTAGAGTCTGCATATATGCTTAAATGCAACTTCAATAAGGCTCAGCGGAGCGCCGTCGACTGATGCCACGGGTGTTTGTACAGAAACTGTCATGTGAGACAGAGGTAGTGATAAACGCAATGTGCAAACATCTATTTGTGGTGGTCAATTTTAAATTTGTGGTGGACTGATAAATAAATAAATGTATGGGAATGTACAACAACGCTCTCACATGTATGATGTCACAGCAGTAGGCAGTGCAAATACAACGACATGCCTATAATCCCTCCCACTCTGAAGTGTTATGGCACTTTTCCATTGCATAGTACCCCACGGTTTAGTTTAGGTCAAGTCAGCTCACCTCAATTTGGCGTGGTTAGCTTTTCCATCGCGTTTAGTATCACTTCGCAGTGGGAGGGATTATAGGCGTGTCGTTATATTTACGCTGCCTACTGCTATGACATCATACAATTGAGAGCGTCGTTGTACATTCCCATACATTCATTTATTTCTCACTCCGCCACAAAATTAAAATTGCCCACCACAGATAGATGTTTGCACATCGCGTTTATCACTACTGTACCTCTGTCTCACATAACAGTTTCTGGCATCAGTCGACACGCTCCGCTGAGCCTCATTCAAGTTGCATTTAAGCATATATAATGCTGACGTACTCGTCGCGAATGTTCCACCACAAACTGCAAGTCTGGAAAAAACTGTTATGGTGTTCCTGATTCTCAACCTGTGGATGTTTTTCATCGCTAAAAGGGAGTTTGGGAACTTATAGCAGAGCACAGACAACATGTTTGCTCGAGCACTGAGGTAAAGCTTTTACATTATAGCGATGACACTGCAGTGACGATTC
This sequence comes from Paramisgurnus dabryanus, assembly GCF_030506205.2. NCBI lineage: Eukaryota > Metazoa > Chordata > Actinopteri > Cypriniformes > Cobitidae > Paramisgurnus > Paramisgurnus dabryanus. The sequence goes on from NC_133349.1 coordinate 25,320,001, forward strand.
TCTCAGACCAATCAGTGATCTACAGTGTTTTCACGTCACGTTTGGTATCAGCTCGGGTTGCTTGGAACCCCAACCGAGGTGGTACTAAAAAAGTATTGGGTACCACGTACTGCACCCAATGGAAAAGCTCCCAAAAGTAAGCTGACCTGACCCAAACTAAACCAAACCGTGGGGTACTATGCAATGGAAAACCGCTCTAATATAGTTATCATAAAGTTAACATTATAGTTATCGTTATTATGTGAACGTCCCTTTAGAGTCTGTATGTGGGTTTTGCACATTTTTAACTAATGAAAATTATATTATGACTAATCCTAAAATTCTTATAATTTTGGTAAAATGTGACAAGGTTTCTGCCTGACAAGAGGATATTATACTGTATAAGAAAACTACATTTATCAGCAAAGTCCTTCAAGTGCAAGGACGATCAATGTAAAATGACAGTGGATCACATTCAAACTTGAGTCCCTTGTCAAAACTTGGATCGAAATACAACCCGAATGTGGCAGTGGCATGAGTCACAGCACCACCTTAAGTATGGTTCAGTTTCTTAATTTTTACATTCTGATTTTCATCATTTGCAATGTTTCTAGCTGTATGTTTAGTGATTTTTGCAACTGTCTTCTTCAAAAAAGTGGATTTTTGTAGAAGTGGAATTGTTTGCTAAAAAAACTTGCATGTACTTAGAGGATTTTGCTATGAATGACAGTCGAATTTGTTACATTTGTAAGCAATAAGGTAGGAGAGGCTGTGCTGTATCGTGTATAAGTAACGGCTGAAGGGCGTTGTTAGGCACGACGCGAAGCCGTTACTTATTCACGATACAGCACTTGCCTCAAGTACCTTATTGCTTTTATAAAATGGTTACCACACAATATTAAAGTAAAAAATATATATTAGTGCAACTTTCATGAAGTTAAATAAATAAAAAGCATTCCTTCCGCTAGAAAATAGCCAGAATAGACAAAAATGTGTTCCAATCACTGATCTATATAAATGACTGGACTGCGCATGACGTCACACTTGTGAAGCCACCGCGCCGCCATGTTGGTATACCCAAACGTTCTATCAAATCAATGGACGTTATCAGATTTTAATGATAAAACATCACTTTACTCGTCTTCGTTTTTATATGTGAAGTTACCCTGTACATTATTACAACACAAACGTCCAAAGCATGTAAATAGTTATCTACTGAAAGTTGTACATTTTGCGTTTTAATCAGTTATTATATTATACATTCATACATTCAGTTATTATACATTCATTCATTTATTACAGTATCAGATCAGCAGACAGACCGCAGCATATTTAGTATTAATGACAATAAACGTGCTCATTCTGAAATCTAAATAAATAATCATGCTTTGTACCATATTTGCATGCAATAATTTGCTAGTTTTGTAATTATGTTATCTAAACTTTCAAGTTACCTGAACTTATTTAGAGAAATAACGCTGAACGTCAATGTTTGGCTGAATGTCAAAAAAAACTTTATTTATACCCGTGTCATTAACAAATGCAACAGACACACTCACCTTAATGGTTTTTTATAAATCCATTATCCTGCCCGATTAAAACATAAACATTGCAAATAACACCAGAATTAACAAATAATTTACGTACACATATCTTAAAATTAACCTTGTGTAACTGATACGCTGTAAAGGGGGTACATTTTGATCAAGATTTTGAATGGAAGTCAATGACGCCCTCTGCCGGTTGGGTATACCAAGATGGCGTCTCGAACTCTGCGCTGGCTTCACCTCACGCAGTTACATCAAGCGTTCTATGCGCAATCAAGTCATTTATATAGATCAGTGGTTCCAATGTGTAATATGCAGGAAAGCTCAAATAAAAACAACAAACTGATACATGTGGTTGCTAAGGGTGTTGCTAAGGGCGCAGTGATAAACAGAACCGTTAGGTGAAGCGGTCATAGCAGTGTTTTATCGTGAGTAAGCACACCTATTGACCAATCAGAATCAAGGATTAGAACTAACCATTTAATAAGTAAAAATAAAGCATTTCAGTTATTGACTTATTACCTTTAAATTGCCATTAAAGTAAAATTACTGACCTTAATAACATAAGATTCTTACTTACAAAAAACATGTCAGATGCACTTAAAGGGATTTGCGTCTAAGCCCTTAATACATAACTATACAGTATAGTTTAATGCCAGCAATGAATCACTCCAGGCTGAGATTTTTTCCACAGCTAAAAAGGGGTTTTAGACCCTCTTACCAAGGTTAAATAACCACACCACACAGCTCTTACCACTTGCTAACCCTAAACCTAAGACAATACAACACTCCACCAGGCAAATACTCCAACATCTGCTATAAACAGACTGTCAGTTTCACTTTTAGGTGTTTGTCTGCAATTTTACAGCGTAGAAAGTGAACTCAGTGAAAGAGGGCAGAGGTGCTGTCAGACGGCAAGAATCTTGGCTCTGCCCATCTCATCTTCCCCCAGGGCGGACACAAGAGGCTGGGTGAGGCTAACGGGGGGAGATGGGTAAGGCCGGAGGTGCCGGAGATGGTGCTGTCTGGGTCTTTCGACTCCAGGGTCAAAGACGCAGTTAAATCCTGCAGCAAGCTCTGGTCCAGGGGCCGATTAAAAACATGCTAAACAGACAAAGGCAAGCAGAAAGAAAGTAGAAGAGGTGAAGAAGAAAAATCAATGGGGGTTTTAATTAGAGGTTTGAGAGAGAGAGAAAAAGATAGAGAGAGTTCTGGCCAACTGTGCAGGCTGACAGACAAATAGAAAAGGGTCGGTCTCAGGGGAATCTGCAAGCCCCTCCACAGGCTGTGTGAGAAATTTCAAGGCCTGGAATCATTACTTTATCTGTTTTATTTCCGCACGGAGCCTCGGGAGAGGTGGAGTGGAGGGGTCGTGCATTCATCAGGAACCTTCAGTCCATACATAAATATAGCACTCACACACATAAACTGCCAGAGACACAATAAGGAAGCATTTAATGTTTGGGCTAGAGCAGAAAACAGCTTGGCGACACCCTGGAAGTAATTCATATGGAATAGATATGTTGTGGTCACAGGTTTATAGGCTATTTTATGCTCTGCATCGAGCGTGGCTCATTCGTCAGGAATAATATGTGCATTTCCATTGTAGCTTGACCTCTCAACACTTCCTTCATACATTACCCTACTGATATAAAAGGTGGCTGACTCAATTGACCAGTTAAATCCATCTAAGAAATAACCATGTGTTATTGGGCATCAACCCATGCATTCATTCAATAAAGATTTCATAACCCTACAAATGGCATTACAGTATTTCCATTATGTTACACTGCATCAAAGCAAGAAATATTCAGAGCATGACACTGCCTTACACCTGCATCTACTGTACTGCTCTTAAAACCGCATCCTCCCCCTCCTCTTTCAGGTCCTCAGACTGACAGGAACATCTAAAAGCTTTCTGTGCCCCTTTTCTGCTCAGTAAGTGCGGCTGTGAGCACATCTTGGCTCTCAAGATCTTTAATGGTTTCTTTTTCCCATGCAATCTATACCGTCAGGTCACAGAAGGCGGATGCAATACAAACACTGAGGGCATGACAGTAATTCATCACAAGTTTTTTTCTCAATCATCTTTCTTTACATTTTATTTTTTTGTATTGTCGTGATTTGCATTCAACAAATCATCATCTTTGATGATTTTTGTTTTAAATCTCGACAAATAAGCCGTTTGGGATTTAAGATACAATAACAATTCAAATCTCAGGTAGGAGGTAATAATTTTCTGTTTAAAGATTAATACATCCAAACCCAAAGAGAATGGCATATTGTAAACTGCCAGGGATTGGGATTTGAGGATGAAAATTGCAGTTAACCTCTCTCACAGCTTCTCGCAAGCTTCCTTAGATGGCCAAAGGCATCATACAGTATAAACCCCTCTCTCTCACTCTTTCCTTTTTCATTAATGTTCATTAGAACCTTCAGCATCCTTCATGTCCTTCTCAGCACTCGTGAGGATGAATGAACCACACAGAGGCTTAGATGCTGAGCTGAACTGTGATTGAAGCAATTCAAACATGTCCAGTATGACCTCTAACAAAAGAAAGTTAAAGGGATAGTTCGGCCACAAATTATATTTAACCCATGATTTACTCACCCCCAAGGCGTCCGAGATATGTCCATAATTTTTCAAACAAACACATGTTCAGTTATTTTAGAAAATGTCTTAAGATGTTTCAGTTAATCAAATGTAAAGTTACGGGGTCCACTCCTTTAAGTCCAAAAAATGGGCATCCATCCTTCACAAAATAAATTGTTTTGTTGTAGAAATATCCATATTTAAAACTTAATGAAAGAAAATAACTAGCTTCTGGTAACGCCGGCATCTTAGACTCCTCTGTATTCAGGAGAGAGTATCAGCGTAGTGTACGCACTTTTCTTAATGACGTATGACAAATTTAAAGGGCGGGGACAAAGAGCAGCAGCACAGAACCCTCCATAAACTGCATACACTCTCGTTATTAATGTGGAAGCGACCAAGATGGCGGTGTTACTAGAAGCTAGTTATTTTCATTTGTAAAGTTTTAAATATGGATATTTCTACTAGAGGTCTTCTCGGGTCCAAACAAATGTACCCGAAATTACCTGAATTTTTATAAATAATAAAAAAAGACCTGACCCGAGACAAACCCGAGAAAATTAGACTCGAGTCCTACCCGAACCAGTGGCATTTTTTTTTTTACCCGACTGGACCGTAATGTAAACGGCACCGACTTTGGTGCAGTCTGCAGCCCCGCACGCAGAAGCCATGCAGAAAGAAACCCTGTTGGTCTCGCAACCAATTTGGCGAGCTGCTCCATTTGTTTTACTTTGTTATCTAAAGATGACAAGCAGGTAACGGCTAAAATGTAGGCTACACTTAGAATTGACTGCCATGTCTGTCTCAACAAAAAATTTACTTACCGCCAGCCACACAATGTCGCAAGCGCTCTTGGCAAACAGAGGACAAGTTTGAAAAGGATATTGACGCACACACGAAAGAGAGTTCGGGTCCGTTCGGCAAAAACACATTCATTTTAAATTACCCAAGACCCGATGCCCCTATTATTATTCCCGACCCGTGTCTGTGGCACTCGTGAAACTTTTAGACCCGAACGCATCAGTCGGACCTCGGGTTTTCACATCTACATGTAAGTGGACCCGTGAAGACCTCTAATTTGTACAACAAAACGGTGCGGATTACACTCAGAAGGACTTTGTTTATCATCATGGAGCCATTTGGATTTATTTTGTGAAGGATGATAGCACATTTTTTGGACTTGAAGGAATGGACCCCGTAACTTTAAATTTGATACAGATTTGATTCTAAAATAACTGAAAATTTGTTTGTCTGAAAAAGGATGGACATATGCATCTCGGACAGCTTGGGAGTGAGTAAATCATGGGTTTAATATCATTTTTGGCCAAACTATCCCTTTGGCACTAGAAAAAAGAGAAATACAAGCCCAATATCTCAAAACCTGCTCCTTAAAATTTGTTGGTTCACCTAAAAAAAAAAACAAGATGTTACCTGGTTGCCTTAAAATTTTGAGTACATTCAACATAAAAATATTAGTTATAATAATAAATTGTTGTGTTAACTAATATGAATTAAAGGCAGGATAGGCAGGAATTATCTAAAAAACTTTTTTACAAATTTGTTTAAGCTGTCTTTATATACCAATACATAATTAAAATGTAAATACTCTGAAAAAGAGAGTATGAAACTTGAGTGTCTGTAGACCTTTCACGACTGTTTTAAACACAGTTAATTATTTCCATTCAGGATGAAACAAATGATTGGCTTGCGCGACTATCACTCTCTCTCGCAACCATGGCACCACTCCTGTTGCTATGGGATCTGCCCACACATGTGCACAACCGATTGATTTGAATGTGCACTGGGCACCCTAGGAAGAGCAAAAGTAAATATCGCGTGGCTTTTCCTCGAGTCGACAATGTGGTAGCGGTATTGTCTCCGGAGTGTAGTCCTCATCAGAGTCAACAATGCTTTCATCACGGAAACTCTTCCATGCACAACACCGTGTTATGAATTTTCCACGAAATTCACCTTCATCACAGTGTAACTGATGGAAATAAAAAAAAAAACTTCAATGCAATCTGTTTTTAGCTTTGTCTTATAAAGATATAGCTCGTTTGTTACCGAATCATACTAAATATATTTTAAACTTTTACCAGTATCGATATGCTAGTTTAATAGTGAGTACTAAAAGCCATCCTATTTGTTTATATTCATAGTGATAAAGTTAGGTGTATTATTACATGTGATTGTGACATGATGTTACTACATGCACCGCGCAGAGCCGGTCAGCGTTGCGCGTTCATGTGTTTTGGGGGCGTGGCTTTAGAAGAAACCCAGAAGTGAGGGGGTGGAGTGAATGGAAAAACGAGCTGTGGTCATGAGAGGTCTACAGACACTCGATTTTTATACTCTCTTTTTCAGAGTACTTACATTTTACTTATGTATTGATATATAAAGACAACTAAAACAAATTTGTAAAAAAGTTTTTTTAGATAATTCCTGCCTATCCTGCCTTTAACTCAAAATTGTAAAGCAACAACTGCAACAGTGTAGTCATTGGTAAAATTTGTGATTGTGATATGCAACAGATGATTTTGTCACCAGCCCTTAATAAAATTTCAGGGCGGAGAAATACCCATACAAGGCAAACAACACCAAACCTTGTGAAATTACTAAGTAGTAATAGAGATAGTAAACGAGATATTTGCTTTAACATACACCACTAACTACCTCGCAAACAATAAGAGCTAAAATTAAATGAATGCATCATTCTGAAGCTTTATTTTCTCTGGAGATTCTGAAAGGAAAAGCAGAAGGATGTTCTGCCAGACAATAGCCCCTAACCAAATAATGCTGGCAATAACAGCAGAGGCAATTTCCAAAGCAAACAACAGCTGAGTGAATAAGAGGAGCACATGAATATTACAGATCTGTAGACAGCCCACCTCACTGGTGCTGCAAATGCCTGGCAAATGTGATAACAGACCTCAGGTCAGCGGACCGGATAGAGAAGTGAACAGGTAAGTAAGGAGTAATTGACGACTGCCCGTTTAATTTTTCGAAAATAATGCACATCCAAGGTGGTAATGCTGGCTTCCATATATATATATATATATATATATATATATATATATATATATATATATATATATATATATATATATATATATATATATATATATATATATATATATATATATATATATATATATATATATATATATATATATATATATATATATATATATATATATATATATATAAGGCCTATGTGCATTAATGTGCGTGCGCCCACCCCCACATACACACATTCTATAACCACCGCACAACCACTGTGAATTGGTGCATTACCATTGCGGTGGTAAAATACTGCCACCGTCACAGCCCTAAGAGTTTTATAGTATACCATTACAAAATACAAGTTAGTCTGAATAGATCTTTTCCATACACACAATCATATAATACACCCAAATCTCAATCCCCCAGTGCCACAAGAGAAAGAAGGGATAAAAAGTTAAAGTAGGTTTATGAATTCTGTCCTGTTATACATAAAGATAAGCGGAAGCTGCCCCCTCCTTGTATTTCACTAAAAGATTTTTTCCAGCAATTTTTTTTTTTCAAGAGGTACATAAAATTATACCTCTTTAGTCCACAAAGATATAATCCCTCTACCTGAGTGCTATATATTTTATGGCTGCTAACCACAGATTAACCACTAAACATTCATTAATAAATTAAGTGTCGCTTATCGGGTAACCCTGAGCTCCATTGGTAAATAAGTATCAGCAACTACGGCAATGATTGTATACATCTAATTGAGAACTACGGCATATTTAAGTCCGATAAGGTACAGATTTTCGATAAGGTACTTTAAAACGTATGTACTAGTCTTACAAGGGTACAGTAGATGCTATGACCTGTTTTCACAGACAAGGCTTAAGCTAAAAACTACTGTAAAAATAGCTTGCACTGACTATCTTAAAATATATCAGTGCAATTGTTTCGTCTCAAGATGCACACAAGTAATGTTTTTTATAAGGTACATTTATAAAAGCTACTTAAAGGCATGGTCCTGGCTTAACCGAAGCCCTGTTTATAAAACCAGGCCTAAACACATTAAATTGAATATTGATGGCTACCAAAAGAAAAGTCTGACCTTCTAGCAAATTGTTTAGCATTCATCATCACTAAATAAGCAACTCAGATCTTCGTAATAGTAATTTTTACTTCAGGTAATATAAACATGTCAAAGGCTCGATCCTGAGAAATTGTTGGTTCTGGACTAACAATAACCATTCATCAGAAACCTTTCAAAATAAACTAAACATTCCCATGGTGGACCTATAAGAAATTCTTGCTATTCAGTCTTTTGTTCCCTTCGGCCTATTAGAAACCGCTTACATAAAGTATGTGTGTGCGTGCACGTGTTTGTGTGTTGACTGGTAAGAGTTGATGGAGGGTCCACTGTAATGAGAATGTAACCTGCTGTTGAAAAGGCCTCACATCCACACTCCATTAACTCTGCAACCCAATTACATATTACTCTCTGATAGGTCAGAGCCTCACCGCCTCATTTACATAATAACTCAATGGATGGGAACAAGCTCAGAGGAAAAGGTCTGCCTGTTACACATAAACACACACACCATTTGAAAACCCAAACAAGCCATTCTTTACATTTATAAAAAACTAGGGCTGTCAAACGATTAATTTTGATTAATCGCATACAAAAAAAGTTTGTGTGTACATTTATGTGTGTGATTATTATATACTATAATACTATATCAAAATACAACCAAGCATGTATAATTTTAAGAAAAATGTTATTCATATATACATTTGTTTTATACACACGCACACACATCTTAAACATATACATGAATGTTTGTATATTTATAAATTCTTAATAATTACACACAGTACACACACTTTTACTTTGTATGCGATTAATCGTTTAACAGACTAATATGAACACATTATAATTTACCTTGCCATGTTTCAATTTATTTTAAAGGGGCAATAAGTAGGATTTACCCCCATCTAGTGGTGAAATTTTATTTTGCATTCAAATGAACAGCGCTCTCTAGCGCCTCGCCTTACCAAATGCGTTTTGCAACTACGGTAGCCGTTATGTACTCACTGATCTCCTTTGCCGTTTCAGCTGGTTCCTGTGTTCTGAATGAAAGCGCATTGTGGAAACGCATTGGTAGGCTAGTGCTTTTCGTCCCTCTCTGCTATTATAGTTTATCAATACGGCGAAACGATATGAAAGCCTCCTTGGACTTACCCGTTCAATGTAAGTAAAGAGAAGAAATTCTAAGCTTACAAAGAAAAGTCAGATCACGGGCAGAGGTCATTTGACACCAACGAGGACATATTTATAAATAAAGACATTGATATTGAATAATAAAACACTTAAAACCCTACTTACTGTCCCTTTAAAGGAGTTGTTCACCCAAAAATGACAAATGTTACTTTAGTTTGTGGCACTTTAACTCTTTCTCCGCCAGCTTTTTTTAAAGTTGCCAGCCAGCGGCAGCATTTTTTATGATTTTCACAAAAGTTTAATACCTTCCAGAAAATGATGTTCTTTACATATACAGACTATCTGCTTTAAAAACATTTGTTCTCTTTTTGTCACCTCTCAAATATGGGTTGCTTCTTCAAAAATACAACATTTTGAGCAAAAAGCTGAGATAACTGCATTTTTGTGAAGGACTTTTGACAAAGATCAGATTCAGAGTGATCCTCAAAACATACATGGAGTTTGAACTGTTTAAAAGGGTTAGTTTCGGGTTTTAAACGTTGGGTAAGAGCGCCACTTGGTGGATAACAGCGGAAATACAGATTGCCAGAAAAACTCATAATTGCCAGGGAAGCGTTTTCTCTTAATTGATGGGTTAACTCGTCAATGGCAAGGAAAGAGTTAAAAGAGACTCTTGCAGACATCAACTAAAAATAATCTCTTTATAGAAAGGTACATTTAAAAAATGGTAATTGGTAATCTCCAATGGAATATACAGTAGCTTACAAGGTGTGTGGACTTCTTTTATGGCACTTTATGATCTTTGTTTTAGTAATTTTTTGTTTTAATAGCAACAGTCAATGAACTATGTAAAGATTTTTTGTATTGTATAGGAAAAAAACAGCATGTGAGTTTGAAATAATGTATGAGTAAACAATTGTAATTTTTTTTTAAACGACTTTACAAACAGGCACACTCGATGCTTCATGTACTTTTTCAAGAGCTTGCGAAATGTAAGAGGTGCTGCTCCCTAAAACACATTCATGCACCTCTGCTGGTTTATTTTCAACCCACGGTTGGTTCAAAAAGGGACGAACCCAGCCTTTGGGTTGAATTAACTTAGAAAATGTTTATATTTGACCTATCAATGGGTTAAAACAACCCAGCATTTTGGGTTGAAACAACCCAGCATAGGTTAAATTAAAATCCAACGGGTTGGCCTCGTCTCTTTTAAAACCAAGCATTTTTAGAGTGCACCATTACCAATTTCTAAAGTAATGCATAGCGTTTTTGATTTTCATAAAGTTAATCGTTTTGGGATAATTTCACTGCTTACAGCGAAAGCAGAAAACTCAAGGCAATAAATAAAACAAGCCAACAGTCACTAAAGAAATCCAGAAGTCCCAGTAGCACGCTTACCTCTATGACTTGAAAGACCGTGGACAGGAGACGGCTCTCTCTAACAAGCCTGTTGGGGAAAACACACACACACGTTAGCATGTGTACAGCTTGCGACAGACACATTTACTTCATAGCGCTAGGCTCGTGTTCCATCTTTATTAGCGTGACACTCGTGAGTGCGTTTGGGTATTGGCACTGAACGTGACCGCTGAGGTGTGAACGCTCCGCCGTGCCAAGATCAGTCATCTGGGAAAATGACCTTTGACTAATCCATAGACGAGTGAAGGGGGGCAAGTACGTCAATGAATACATGAAAGACTGATGGAGGGAGCGAGTGCAAGGAAAAATACACAACATATGCAGTGAAAATCAGACAGGGTTGTCTACTTAGGCCAATTTTTTAGGCATCATAGTTTGTATAGGAGGGGAGGTTTGAACTAAGGAGCTAAAATGCTGTCTATGCAGAATGCTTACTAAGTCTGAATCGCACAATGTCCAAAAATGCTGCATAGGTAGGCACCTCGGTGGGTTCAAACCATTTAAATCAAACGTTTGATTTTGCCTACAATGGCCAAAAGTGCTGTCTATGTAGGCAGCTCAATATGTTTTGACACACAGCCAAGTGAATGCTCCAGCGGGCACGACTCAGCAGAGTAATGCAAGTCTTTATTGAAAATGACTCTTTATTGGTTAAGCTTTTAGATATATAGAGATTACCGTATGCAAAATGTGTTTAAAGCAGAATGCCGCAGCAAGAGACACATTTAAGGGTCACATGTTAAATACATATGGTGCACTTGCCAGTCAATACAGTGATATATCACATACTATAGCAAGAGTTATTTGGCCATCCTCCCCAGAGTGTGTCCTCCATAGAGAATTTCTTTGAGGACTGAGAGAAAAAGAGATAAGGTTTTGCCGAGGTCTATAGCAGTAAATCTCACCTTAAACTTGCTGTATATGAACCCAAAGCCACAGGTAGAGAATTATCCTCTTTGTGTCTCAAAGTCTACTAAAAGTTAGCACCGCTCAAAATCTGGGATTTGGGGATTTTTATGGTCAAAGTTTTATAGCTCCAAAATAATTTTATATTATTGATAGAGTACAAAATGAAGTCAACAGCCAAAAACTGGGGCAGCAACAAAGATACTAAGCTTAAAACCACAATAAATGCCAAATTGATGATTCGTATGGATTTACTGCCTCTATACTGTGTGCTTCTTGATAACTCTTAGCATATAAGCAATTTTAATGTACAACCCTTTCCTCTGAGAAAACAAACCCAGTTTCGTGAATCCATTTATTTCGCATTTATGGATGCAATGAAATGCTCTCTGAAAAGAGCACAACCCATCTCTAAAATACCACCTGTCCCCCATTATACTGTAGAAAGCAGGGCCCACGGCTCTGATGTAAACAAAAAGCTATTAGATAAGACAAATTACAAACTTCTAAGAAAACACTTTTTGGCATTTTTGCTATTAATACACCAACGCTCAATGTGTGCTACAGCACGGTTCCAACACTAAGGAACACGAAATACATTACCTGTGCAAAAATAATGAATTCACTCATATGGCAACATAAACTAGACAATCACCCACCGTAAACCGAGTCCACAGACAGAACAATGACGCATGTTGAGCAATCAGTACTCAAGTGTGTACCCATGTGCTCTGTCTACAGTCTGCTGTTTCAGAACAGTCAATGATCTCTCATCTGCCTGCGCTCTCCTTCCCAACAAACATCATTACCTCTACAATTACCAACAAACACAAGAGCCAATTCAAAAGACACACTCTGGGTACAACGGAGTAAGCAAGCATAATGAATAGGAGTACTTTATCTTATGACAGACTGGAGACAGAGCGAGAGCAGCGTTTTCTCACTGAAGGCTTATTCGTGTCCCGTATGTGCTCCATTAGGTCTTTAATAGGCAAGCAGCCTGCAGTCTGGATCGCTCATCCATCTCGCTGAATGACGAGTGTTTGCGGTGGTAAATGGGGTCAACTGGGTGGGTGGGAAAATACTGAGCCTTTCACATATGCAGCTTTCAGACCAATCTGGTTACTGACCCACTTGCGTGACCCACAGGACAGGTAGACTGTACCTAGATGCGAACCTGAATTGTGGTTTAAATTGAAATGGATTGCAGATCTCACAAGACCTCGAAAGAACAGCTTCGGGTCAAATTTGAGAAACAGAAATAGGAAATTACATAACTTTGCTAAACGAAAATTCAGCTTATGTGTTGAAGCATAAAGATTCTTTAAAGCATTGTTACAGAATTGTATGACCTCAGCTGTAAAAAGGTATTGAAATGCCCAAAGTGACAGATTCAGGGGGCGTTTACAAGATAGCAATTTCAACCGTAAATGGGAAAGTTTTTATGTGATTTTACTGTTTTGTGGTCTTTAAAACACAAACTTTCAAATACGGGTTTAAGTGCAAGTTTTTATCCGCCTTGTTGTCTTTGTGTAAACTACATAAACGCAAATCCGTAATAACGATGACATCATGCACATGTGTTAATTCAGTTTATACATTTTCAGAAAATAGGTATTTGAAGGTACAAAAGTGTACCGCCCCAGTGACAACATTTTTCCCTTCATATTTAAAAGGTACATATTGGTACCTCTAAGGTACATGCTGGTAGCCTGGCTCCGCCCTCCTACGTGTTTCCGCTTAATTTTCATTTCGCTTCAGCAGTACGTCTGGGATTGCTCTAAAGAGTTTCGTTTTCTCCTGCAAAAATCTGCAGGACCAATCAGTGAACAGATGGGGGTGGCTAAGAATGATGAAGTTGAGGTTGTGCGTCAGTTTGAGTTGTTGTTCATTAATGGCAGCGGAGAAAGACGTGAGAAAAGCTATTCGGTCCGTTGTTGCAAAACTGCCGAATATACAGAAGTTAAAGCCGGAGCAAGAACCAGGTTTGCTAAGTTTTGTTTGTCTGATTATTCTGACTTGTTGTTTCCGGACGGTTTCGTTGCATGATTTACGTCACGACCAAACGTTAGCAATTGGCTTTGGCAGATCCTGAGTGACTCTGGGCAGATCCAATAGTTTTAAACTTCAACAATGGACCCTCATTAACGGAAGTAACGCTTTGCAATGGCGTGGCCAGACTTTCTGTACAAATGAAATGAATGTACGAGAGTGGTTGGTCCAGGCTAACATGCTGGTGCCTTAAAGATACAAACTGAATCCCAAAGATACATACAGTATCAGAACCTAAAGGGCTGTTTATACCTAGTATTAAAGGCGGGGTGATCTCTGAAAGCCAATGTTGAAATCACCTAAACAAACATGCCCCTACTGCAATAGAATCTGGACCTTCTTTTGATAGACCCACCCCACATATGCAAACCAGGCAACAATGTTGGTTAGTAGACACGCCCCTTACTGCTGATTGGCTGTGTTTTGCTACTCGGCCCGACTCCCGAATCCGTCTCTTTTGTCCACTTCTCTCCTGATTATTTTGAGAGGGTCTATGGGCGAGTCTCTCTGCTTTCATTTAAATGCGTGAGGGAGAAATGACGAGTTTAAATTGACGGAAACTAATATTAGGTCAGAGTAAGCTGCTTGTGTTGTTAGTAAACATGTTGCACTATGTATTGTAAATGTATATGTAAGAGCTTTTTCAGATATTTCAGAGAAATCGATGAAACAAGCTCAAAATGAAAGAGGCTGAGAGCAGCCGCTTCAGTTTTATCATTGAAAGCCTAAAGATGGCGTTAAACACGTTGGTTCACGCTAGAAGTCATGTCCAATGTAAAAACATTGTGCTCGGTACATCACATTAGATCAATTGGCTGATAACATTTGCATCCCAAACTACGAAAGCATCTTAGGCACACAACCCTTGACAGACCTGACAAATATTGCGTTACTTACTCACCGTTTTCCGCGTGTAAATCCAGAAAGATGGATGCAAAACATATAATAGTCAGAAAAATTTAATTTTCGTTATGCACTATAATATGAAGAGTTCAGATGCAATGATTTCTTGTTAGTTAGCATTTTTTTATCAGACTCTTAATGGATTCTGCAAAAAAAAGTATTAGGTGAACGTATATCGGTTACAATCATTATCTAATTTTTGACGGAAGGGGGGCATTTTGCGGCTTTTGTATCTAAACTCTTCATATATATATCTTATATCTTGATTAAGGGGTGAATTGCGATTGGGACAAGTCAGATTTGTACCTGATTCATGCCGCAATATGTTATAACTAGCCCAGCCATTACCATGACCTATAAGCAGAGATAAAGTTTGCTCAAGCCTTGACTTATATCTTAAATCTGATTTTAACATCTCCTCTATCCCCTGTCCCAAAAATAGGATTTGGCTCTGTGTCTAAACTCACAGAACAATGCACGCTTCACATTTTTGTGCGCATCTAAGAGCGATATCAACCTCGCTAAGCGGCATTTTCACGGAACCGTGAGGTTTCCAGATTGGCATTTACACTGGTAAATGTCAGCGGAAGACACTAAAGCAACTAATAAGAGCAAGTATGCACGTAATCTTTACGCCTGTAGACAACGTTTGCATCTGATCTCCAATCAGTCGATGAGGAGAGCCGTGGCCACGCGTTCCTCATTTCCTCCTCGTAATTGCACAAAACAGCCATGACATTTACCGGCCCGCTGGGGCAGAGACACAATCAGAGCCGTGTAGGGTGCGATTTCTCCCACGGTCCACTTCTGCAAGTTATTTTGTTCCAGTGCACTAACAAATAGATATTTTACATTGATTCCAGACGGCCCATCCATGCATCTGTCCATCCATCTCCGTCACGAGTGTTCAGCGAGTTTACCCTGCTGGCATTTGTAAGCCAGAGAAACTGTTCTTCCCACACATCCCCACATAAACAGTGGTGAGAGAATAATAGCCAGTCACACATACAAACAAATCGTGACACATCTACAGGTTGAGCACCATGGACACAGACAGCTCCTCCACACAGCACGTCCACTGCAATATCTCACTAGCTGAGGGCGTCACCTTTCACTGCAGTGGAGGCCAAAACACCTTCACTTGAGGAGAACGGTAAAAAAATATTTTTTTTTTATAAATATCCATGACCTTTATAGGAATCTTTTAATTTCCATTATTTTCCAGGCCTCAAAAATGATCAATGGTCAAGGCTTTTCATGTCGCCAATTTTAGCTAAATCGGTAGTTTTGTGCAGCTGCTTTGGATAAAAGTGTCTGGCAAATGTAGAAATATGAACGTAACACTTTTTGAAAGGTGGTCTGGTGGGTGTACATGATCCTTTAAGTGGTAATGACATGTCTTATGCGTAGGCATTACAAGCTATAGACCCCCAACATTTCCTGTCACCCTACCACTGTCACTAAAATGAAATGTGGCAAGATCCCAAAAAAGAATTTCTGTAAGCTGTCGGATCAATCTGCCTCGGCTATTTAACCCCCCCCCCCCATCTTTCACAATCACGAACCCCCCAGTGCGTAAAATTTCCTCTTTCTGCTAAAACAGAGCACTTCAGAGTTTAATCTAAAACACAGTAGTTAAAAACTAGTTAATTATCAACAACCTAAGCATTGACCAATGTACTCCCGAAATAAACTGATAAAATTAACACTTCGGCACGGCTTCTTAAGTACACGCACAATTTCCGTGGTTTGTACAAAGCCGAAGTGGCCAAAGGTTCGCGATAATTGGAAAGTTTGAACTACTATCAGAACCGATAATAAAGGAGCGGCAAAGCTCGTACAGAACCTGCTAATGTCCCTCATTTGCAATCTCATTTCGCCTGGAAGCCATCAAGAGAAGGTCTGCGCTTTTTAGGACTTTATCAAGCGCTGGCAAAATGCAATTTAATTTCACCATTGTGAGTGGAAATAGCTCCTCGCGGACGGGGGGGTCGGTGCGGCGTCGGGCGAACGCTTTCCGATTGGTGACATCAATTTGAATAGTTCAGCCGTGTGGCTGCGCCTCTATCAGCACTAAGAAAGACAATGTGCACGGGGCCAGCAGGAGCCATTAGGGAAACAGCAGGGGATGAGGATGAGATAAGAAACACACATACACACATAAGCTGCAGAGATGGTAAGTAAAGGGCAAAAAAAAAAAAAATTTGAGAACATTTAAGGATTTTGTGTGTGACTCATGATGCACTCAATATGTACTAATGGAAAACTTACATTGAATACTTTAAAACATATTCAAAAATTATCTCTGTATATTTAGAAATAATTCATGAGTACCACAATCTATAAGTTACACTGTGTACTACACACCAATGTTTGGATCTGTAATTTATGTGGATCAATATTTTTCTTTTTACTTGTATTATATAACTTAAAGTCTACAGTATATGTGTAAAGGGTCTATATTATGTATAGCATCTGTGAATGAGAGATGCACATGAAATAAGTTCTTTTTTTAATTGTGCAGTTTTTTGGGTAAAGTTGTGTGACCCTACAGTCACATTAGCTACAAAATTGAGCGACACCGAGCGACACGCACTCGCTTGATGGGCGTTCCTTGGCTTGTATCTAAAAGCGGTTCCAAAAGTCACTTTAGAGGTATTGTTAAGTTACAAGAACGATGTTTTTGGATTTAAAAGGATTTATTTCTCGATAAAAGTAACAAATATATAAGATAAAATGTCAAACTTCTCAGATATATACAGGTACAGAAATACGCATTTTTCACCATCTTGAGTTTTTTTCTTCGACCTACGTCACCCTGCCCCTTTGCTCCGATTGGCAGTCGCTTTGTCGCATCGCTCAGCATTTGCATAAAATAGCCTTCTTGTCTATTTTGGCCCCACCTTGCTTACGTATAGGAGAGCTCGTCACTTGTCGCTAGCAAACGGCCACTCCCATTGAAAATGAATGGTAGCCTGTCGCTCTGTCTCTTGTAGCTAATGTGACTGGGGGGTTAGTGCTTAAAACAATAGCGGTAGTAGCTTTGCCTCCAGATGCAAACACTATTATTATTATTATTATTATTACAAAAATGGTTAAAGGACTATTCAATTTTCTTAAAAGAAAAATCCAGATAATTTACTCACCACAATGTCTTCCAAAATGTTGATGTCTTTCTTTGTTCAGTCCAGAAGAAATTATGTTTTTTGAGGAAAACATTGCAGGATTTTTCTCATTTTAATGGACTTTAATAGAGCCCAACATTTAATCCTTAACTCAACACTTAACAGTTTTTTTCAACGGAGTTTCAAAGGACTCTAAATGATCCCAAACGAGGCATAAGGGTCTTATCTAGAAAAACGATTGTCATTTTTGACAATAAAAATAAAAAATATGCACTTTTAAACCACAACTTCTCGTCTAGATCTGGTCGTGATGCGCCAACGTGACCCCACGCAATACGTCATGACGTCACAGAGGACGAACGCGAAACTCCGCCCCAGTGATTACAAGTGTTGAGAACGAGGACCGGTCCTACGTTGTTGTATGTCAACTGATACAAATTAATGTCTTTGTGTCAGTTTATTGTTTACAATGGTCCGCAAATGTGCGTTTTATATATGTAACACGTGACCTCCCTACGTCACTACGCATTTACGTTAGGTCGCGCTGGACCGGATTTAGACGAGAAGTTGTGCTTTAAAAGTGTATATTTGTTATTTTTATTGTCAAAAACAACAATCGTTTTGCTAGATAAGACCCTTATGCCTCGTTTGGGATCATTTAGAGTCCTTTGAAACTCTGTTGAAAAAAACAGTTAGGTGTTGAGTTAAGTATTAAATGTTGGGCTCTATTAAAG
The DNA here is from genome assembly GCF_030506205.2 of Paramisgurnus dabryanus. NCBI lineage: Eukaryota > Metazoa > Chordata > Actinopteri > Cypriniformes > Cobitidae > Paramisgurnus > Paramisgurnus dabryanus. Next base: position 25,338,468 of record NC_133349.1, read on the forward strand.
TCCATTAAAATGAGAAAAATCCTGCAATGTTTTCCTCAAAAAACATAATTTCTTCTGGACTGAACAAAGAAAGACATTAACATTTTGGATGACATGGTGGTGAGTAAATTATCTGGATTTTTCTTTTAAGAAAATTGAATATTCCTTTAAAAATGGCTTTACTTTACACTAATATTTTAAATATTAAACATTTTTAAGCTGATTTATAAAAATGCTAATAATATGCAGCAAAAATTAGACTTTAAAATTAGAAAAGAGATTAGCTAAATGTTATGTTGGCTTTTAAAAAATATTTCCAAATGACTGAATTTTACACATTGACATGACATAGCTTACAATGTGCAAAATCATTTGATTTCATTTTTATAATATGATACAATGGTAGTTTATTGACTTATTTGTGCAGTAAGGTATAATGGTAGATTTACCTCTGCCTCACATTTACTTGCCTGGAGGAGAACTTGTTAAAAGTGATATAGCGTACCCCATTCTCATCATTTTATTGGAAAACTATTTTTAATGTTGCAGCAGAAAGCAGCTGCATCTTTAAATCCACTTATAAACTTTATTACCCCCTCAGTCTGACCTACTTTAAAAATTTCATGATCAATAATCTAATAACGTTGAGTTCAGGAACACACGGGAGACCGGGCCAAATGAGAAATGGATCAAAGCAAACTTCTGGCCAGTGTCTCTGCTACAGTACATTTTACAGTCTTTTTTCTCAAGTAAATATTCATATACTATTCTGTGGTTAAGATTAAATAGTAGTAGTAATAAATTAGGGCCAGATGTTGAATTGCTGTAGGTTACCAAGGGCCAGATTTACTAACAGCTTGAGTCAGCGCAAACCATCATTTTGGCATTGAATAACGACTGTCGGGATTAACTAAAGACGTGCGGTGGATAATTAGCACTGAAAAGGTGTGGTGTAGTTATTTTTGCGACTGACCTTATTGCATCCATTTCTAGGAGTTTCCCTTTCAGACGCAACATTTATAGGAGGAGATTATTTAAACGATTCACACAACGTGATTTACTAATGTTTGCATGTGTGATATAACTGGTATTTGTGTCATTATTTAACGCAGAAAAAAAGCTTTTTGCGCTTGAAATGGCTAATAGGAAAGGCATCAGAGAGCACGTGGTACAAGGCAGAGGATTTTTTTTTACATGTAACAGTTTATTTGGAATGAAAGAGGAACATATTATTAAAAAATACTGTTTGCCAAGCCATGTTATTTTTTATTTACTTAAGTAAATAAAATAGGAGTCACTAGAAGTCACACAATAGCAGGTGTTTCAAAACTTCTTCATCTTTTTGTTCTCCAGTTCTTTCAGTGTACTATGGCTTTGTTAGCTGGGATGTCCGTGGTGCTGAACCTAAGGGCATCAGGCATTAGTAGATCACCTGCAGGAGCATCAGCTCTGCTTATTTGTGACCCTGAACTAATTTGCGCTGCTCTTAGTAGATTGCGTTGGTCATTATGGAAATCAGCTGTTGCACCTGTTTTATTAAATTTGCGCCTTTTTAGTAAATAACCCGCAGATATTACTACTCCCATCAGTGATTATTTGGAAATGCGCTTTCGCACTAATTTTACCCTTTAAGTAAATCTTGCCCCTAAACATATGGGGCTCTATCATACTTCCGGTGCAATGCAGCGCAATGGCAACGCAAGTGTCTTTAGTTTCAACCCAGCGCAATGACAATTTTCACGTTTAGCATCACGTTGTTTAAATAGCAAATGCATTTGTGCCCAATGTTGCGCCCATGGGCGTTCTGGTCTGAAAACGAGGTGTGTTCAGGCGCATTGTTGGCGCGTTGATATTTTGAGGCAACTAAAATAGACTACACCATTGACCAACAAAAACCTGCTCTAAAGTCAAAAGTCAATGGCGCAATATGTTTTTTGTTATTTAAAGAGCGCATAAGTAATATGTGCCTATAAACGGGACAACAATGCGGGTTTGCTTATCACATACATGAATGCGCAGCAGCACAAAAACGCTTTTAAATATGAAAGATTAAAGGATTGAATGTAAAAGATTATTATTGAGTCTCTTAGACATAAATGAGGACCGATTATGAGACGTTAGAGGGCGTAAAAAGCTGCTTCACCTGTAGCCTGGTAAGTAAATAAATGCATCTATTTTTAAATGTTTTTTTAAACTCTATCCTATTGTATATGATGACTCTGTACCTGTGGATATAGCTACCCAGTCTCACAAGGTTTCGTGATATAGTCACATATTTTTTTTATTCTTTTATCGTGATATTATCACAAATTTACGTTTTTTTTTCGTGATCGTATAACGAATTCCGGTTTTCGTGTGATTATCACGTATTGGTTACTCAACTGCTTTTTCCTGTTTTTAAACCATTTTCACTTCGGTTTAGGGTTAGATTTGGTGCTTGCATTAGAATATCACTTTATACATTGGTTTATACAATTTTTTCTGATTATTTTTTTTATAATTCGCGCGTTAGGGTTAAAGTTGGGTTTGGGTAGGGATGTCATTTTATGTAAATCTAACCCTAAACTGAAGCGACAATGGTAAGAAAATAGGACAAAACAGTTGAGTAACCAATACGTGATAATCACACGAAAACAGGAATTCATTATATGATCACGAAAAAATGCGGAAATTCGTGATAATATCACGAAAAAAAAAAAAAAAACGTGACTATATAACGAAATTTCGTGAGACTGGGTTAGATATAGTGTGAAGAGAAACATTTTAAGTAATGCTTTTTAAAAATCCCATGGTGCAGTCCAAGTGCTGACACGCTTTGGCTCTCCGCACGTTTGTAAATTCTTTATCTCTTGTTTGTATTTTTAGAGTACAAACCTTTTCTTGCATATTTGCTAATTATTTTATGAGATTACATTGATTGTGTAGGATAGCAATACATTTACAGCAATTGAAAGCCGGCTATTTGTACTTCTATGGCTGAAAAAAAGGCTTTTAAAGGTTTTAATACAAAAATTAAAGTTTCAATAAAAATGACAACAACTAATTATTTAACATTAATCTTAAACTGGGGGTCTTCTCCCTCCGCATAGTTTTTCAGTTTACAAAGTCCGTCATTTAAATAGGGATCAGACATAGGCGCCAGCACAACTGGCTTTTAAAGGGGATGAGAGATAAGACTGTATGTACAACCCTTTTCAACTGTGCGCTCGGCGCACAAACCATTTTTCCCGTCATTAAATTAGCAAAAGTGGCATCGTACACGCCCATTTAGCCAATGCGCATAGATCGTTAAAATAGGGCTCATAGTGTAGAAGCTGGTAATAGAAGTGAACACTGCTCAGTAGAAAAATACACTTAAACTTGGAGGAATACAAAAATGAAGTTTTAATAAGTGAATTTAGTGCAACTTTGTAAACTAAATCAAGCTAAAAGTAAAAATTGTTTCTATTAAGCCGTAAAGGTTTGACTGGTTAGAATAGGGACATGTAATGCAAATGCCTACACCACCTAGATCACAAAAGCATTTTAATGTAAACGAAGCTGCATATTTTAACAAAACAGAATTTTATGCAAGCCATTAAAATCATCCTTAAATTATCATTATGCAGATGTTTCATGAATTAACTAGTGTCTGTTTTTAAGAGAGCTCTTAAAAGCTCAGAACAGATAATAAAGTCCCCCTAACCTAGAAAATGCACTTTTAAATGTGTTTCTAGCAGAAAATGAGTTGCCTGCGTGTGTGTGCAGAAACATCCGGTTACTATAAAAATACATCTTTTCTTCGTGTAATCTCCTTTAAACCACAACAGTCACCCAAAACAGGCTGTTGGGGATCCCCCATCAATGTGATGTCACATTGATTACGCCCCGCCTTATGAGCGTGTAATTCAACCTTCTGCCAGAGACACATGTTTTGATGTAGCCCAAAGCAATGTGTAAGTGATCTACCTCCTACTTTGCATACGGCAAGGGGAACAGAAGCTTTCTTTGCATTTAAAGAAACAAAAATGGCAAATTTTTCATTGCAGCCACAGATGGCCATGTTCAACATCATATAATAAAAGATCTGTGGTATCAAATAAATGTGCTCTCATTGCTATTATAAAAATCAAGGTCTATACTACTTGCATGGAGACATGAATTTACACCTTAGGCTGCATGTACACTGCCAGCGATGTCAGAACGTCAATCTCGTTAATTTCAATGGACTTCTGGCTTGGCGACTTCCGGCCACATGAGTGACAGTGTCCGGTAGCGACAGGAAGTGGGCGTGTCCAGCTATGCGACAGTTAAGAAAAGGTCAATTTTAAGCAAATGATGACCAACTTTCGGGAGCAACTACCAAAGGGAGTGAAGGAGTATAGTCTGTTTTTTTAACACGAACGTCCGCGCACAGTCGAATGCACTGCAAAGCATAATTGTACAGACACGTGTACAAAAATCCAGCGCACACTCTTCTGATGACAAAAAATGCGTCACGTGCACTGTACAGGGACCCTCGCCTCCGCGTAATAAATGGACTTAAGTGATGAAATTAATTATTTCACTTTTTACCAGCTGTATGTGTAAAGATGATTGTTGGTTACCTGCTGATTGGTGAGCTGTGTTCAGTGAGGGATACTAGCAGTTCAAGGGCGTAAACAGGAACAGGATCCGGCTCCAGGAGCAGAATCTCATATCTGCAGAGAGAAGATACTTGTAGCCATGCACAACTTACAAAATATACAACAACATGTATAAAAGCCAATAGAAATGATACCTAAGCTGTTTAGTGTGCATTCAAAGGTGCATATTGTTACTTTTAGGATGATCTCTTGACAACAATGCAATATAATATACAACACTATTGGGTGCAATAGTACTGCACCCATAGTACTGGTAGTACCCGATACTTTTTTCGTACCACCTCGGTTGGGGTTCCAAGCGACCAGAGCTGATACCAAACGCGACACAGAAATCTACGGTGTTTCAGATGATGACATGTTTGGCCTGTGGAAGCTACCGTAGCTTCTTTATGCGTTTTGAAAGGGAGGGGTGAGCTGCAGACTAAGCCATTGTTTGCAATTCACAGTCTTACCGCTAGATAGCGCTAGTCACAAATATCTACACACAGCACCTTTAAAGCATAGCAAAATCTAAACAGAATTTGTTGAAAATGTTTTCTGTCTGTGACTAGTTTGTGACAAGCAGTCATAAATAATAGCGTGTGCCTATTGCCGACAGTCTTGTTGTCTAAGCATTTCTCAGACATGCTTTGTGTAGTCACAGACGTTATGATGGATTTAAACCTCTTTGGAATCTCAACCTTGTGAGATTGTCTAGGCAAGTGCAAATAAATGCAAAAAAGACCACAAGCCATTGCTTGAAAATGTCTGCTGTCAAGTTATATGTTAGAATAAACTATCTCGTTGTTATGCACACAAAATGTGTGGACAAAATGTAAAATCCTGATAATTCACCGAAATGATAAAACATTTTGGTGAATTATACACACAAATGATCTCCATTGCAATTGGCTAACCTCTTTAAATAGAGAAACACGGAGTACCAACACCCAATCAGGTAACAGAAGAGATGCTAAATGTGGGTAGGTTGAAGAGTAAAATATGAAAGCAGGCTGAATGTGATTGGTCTTACTGTGGCAGCAGGGCCTCAGAGATGAGCGTCAGCAGTCGGGTGTTGGAAGAAATGCTTTCTCTTTCTCTCCCTCCATCCTTCTCTCCCCACTCCACATCCTCTTGGCTCAGTAGTAGCGGCGTGATCTCAGAGAGCACATGCAGACTCACAATACGCCACTCCACTAGGACACACACACAGTTTCAATTATACTTGCTCACATACATGCTAAAGGTAAAGTTTAGATATGTGCACATAATACAGCAACACATTCATAACTTAACTTATGAAATCCTATCAGCTCTGAATCATTTAACTTCATTTTGGATGTACACTACCAGCTGAAAGCATCAGTGCATCTGACTTTTGGTTCTAAAGACTTAAAATACCAATGAAAGGAAAGTAGCGATTGTCTTATTTTCTCTGTGGTGACGTATATCAGAGTGAAGCGACTTCTGAAATGAGAAACAAAGTAGTGCGCTTAAATTCATCCATCGAGATTTGATTGGATTGTTGCAACTGGGTCATGTTGCTATTTGCTAATCGCTGCGATCTTTTCCAGGGCCCCACCATCCCGCCATTCCTCGTGACCGGAAGTTAATTTCAATTCAATTCAATTTTATTTATATAGCGCTTTTCACAATTGCTAATTGTTGCAAAGCAGCTTTACATGAGAAGATGTAGGGGAAAACACAGAAAATCAATAGATAATATAAGAAGTAGAATATAACGGCTAAGGTTAAACCGTACAAGCGAGCGTATTAATAATGTAACGTATACAGTAAAGTGATAAGTTAAGCCAAAGTTGGCTGACTCTCCCGGGGACTAAAAAACCCCCTAGGAGAAAACCCGGTGGGAAAAACTCCTAGAAGGACAAAAACCCTTGGGAGAAATTAATATATATTTATATATATAAACACGGTGGGGATAGGAGCTAACATAGTTTGTTAACAAGTTAACATAGATTGTTTCGAGGAGGGGAAGAGATTTGTGGTTTTTTATGCAAAATTATGAGGGCAAATGAAATACCACAATATTCCAAATGTAAGTTTTTAATTTCAATTTCATTGTGACTTTAAACGCTTAAAACATTTTTTAACAAATATGAAGTATTTACATTTATGCATTTGGGAGATGCTTTCATCCAACTGACTTACAAGGTATGCATATTTTTTATCAGTGTAATTCCTGGGTTTGAAACCATGAACTTTTGCGCTGCTAAACTCAGTGCTCTACCACTGAGCCGTACAGATATTGTTTATTTAGCACAGTGGAAGAGCACTGAGTTTAGCAGCGCAAAAGTTTGTGTGTTCAATCCCATGTAAATGTACTCTTTGTTACTTTGGCATAAAATGTAATGTAAATGGAAGCCAAATAAGTCAATAAGCTTCTAGCATACAAAGTAACTCCTCCTACAAAGTAATACGGTTAAAAATCAGGTGCACTGATTGAGAAAATAACCACAGTGTGCAGTGTGTAGGCAACTTAGAAAACTTTAAGGAAGTTTGCCCTGGTCACTGCATTATTATTATCTAACGTTGTGAATTTGATGAATGTACTTATTATATCATAATGCAGAAAAAAGTAATAATAAAGAATGAGCAGGTGTGTCCCAACTTGTAAGTGTTAGTGTATATTTTGCAGCTGACAGCTGGAGTGTGTCTTACCGTTCTTACTGAAGGCAAGAGACGTCAATGGCGGCACAATCAAATCCACAACCTTGGAGAAATAAAGAAGTGCATTATGTTTAAAGTGAAAAATCTCACCTACATGTGCTTACACAGTACACGTCAGCAGTTGCACCAGACCACACGCACACGCACGCGCACGCGCACACGCACACACACACACACACAAACACACACACACACACACACACAGGGAAACTGAAACAGCTGGAAGCAAAGACTATGAGAGTTTTCTGAACAGCTCCAATTTGCATAGAAATGTGATGTCAGCTCTGCCCTTTGATCATAGAAAGTATGTTACAACAAAAGGCCTTACGCCAGCTCTTTTGAAAATTAGAATCGGGTTTTATGATTATTACAAACTACAATCAGCTGTGCAGAAGCAATGTTGCACACCGGTGTCTTAATGTGGATGGCTGTGGGCATCACTCGAACAAAAGGCTTTGCTCTCTACGACTCGCAGAGAATAATACCACACAGATGCATTGGAAAGGTTATCTAGCCGTTCTTTTTGTCTATTGTGGGAGTCGGGTCGTGTGTATTGTAGAAACGCCACGCAAAACCTGCGGCATGTCTTTGATCTTTCGCACGCTCCGTACGAAGTGCTTGACTTCAATGCGAGTAGAATGCTAATTCTTTATTCGTAGTTTAGCTGTTGGTTCTTCTATGGAATCGTTGAGCACCTTAATAAACATATACATTAATTACAAACTTAAAAGTGCGGTAGAACGTAAAACTGTATTTATCTAGGCATAGATGAATAAGAAGAGTTCTGTACATGGTAATGAAATATCGTTTCTAGACTTATTTTCTTGGGTTGTTTTGTTCATCAAGAAAAAGCATCTTTATTTAAGAATTTTTGATATTTTTACTGAAAACAAGACAAAAATACTAAGAATTTTTTTCTTGAAAATTATTTTTCTATGTAGATATCAGAGAAGAATTGAACAGATCATTTCAATGCATTCTTTTTGGCACCTTTAGTTTCGGTTACTATTCTTAAAAGCGTTAGAATTAATGCTTTTGCCCATACAGCATTTTTGGCCACAATACACATCTTGGATTAATAAACGCACTTAGTAACCTGGCAAACTAGTCATCGTTTTCAGGCATGATATGCATCCTCAAAAAAAAGTTAGTGAGCTGCCAACCTAGACGGCACTTTTCTCTCTGACAGGAAAGTTAGAATCAAACCTAATTCTGCTTTTCAAGACAGCATTTCTGGTCATCATACCATGCTCTAATGTTACTCTTAAACTTAATGAGGTGTCTGCTATACAAAGACAGCATTTTTTTGCATCGTGGTTGCTCAAATCTTAGTGAGCTGCCAAATAGGACATCATTTTTGAATGCAACTCACCATGCTTTTAAACACCGCCTATATGAGCATCATTAAGCTATGGCCATGCACACACTCTACAGAATATGCACGTCTGTTGAGAACGGAGAAAGGCATTTAATGACGCCTGGCGAGATGTAATTAAGGTACTTTTTCTGTTATTGAGCAACAGAGAGCCTGTGTCCCAAATACTCATTACACAAGCTTTACATACACACAAACACACACACACACACACACACACACACACACACACACACACACACACACACACACACACACACACACACACACACACACACACACACACACACACAGACACACACACACACACTTACATTCAGTCAAATTTCTTTGGCATTTTGTAAAAACAGACATTTCAAAATGCATCATAAACTACAATAAATTCTACTATTTGAAATAATATTTATTTTTAGTGTCCTTTTTAATGTTTATATATTAAAAAATTCACAAAATGTATCACTAAAGTAGTGATGTGAGCAATTGGCCACATCCAGTGAAATGAATGAGTCTCTATGGGCCTCTGCTGGTCAAAATGATTTATTTCCAAAACCGTAATTCATTAATGTTTTTTTCTAAACACCAGATGACCAAATTTAACACACAACATCTAGATCAATATCTAAAAACAATTTAAATTAAATTTAGATCATACTTTAGGTAAAATTTTCATAAAATTTTGATATTTTACAGGCAAGCTAATGGTGTAGCTGAGGAATTGAGTGGTAAACAAAAGTACTTTATATCTCCCAAAACACAGCATTAATGTATATATGGGAAGTAAACAAAAAAAGATATATTATTTGTATCATTAAAATGTAAATATTTTGTAATCACTCTTTTAATTTCTGGGGTCATTTTTATCCCCAAGGAACAGGAAAATCAGGGCTTATGAGGGTTAATAATCATACATTTTGTACGATTCACTTTGTACTAATTCATATTAGTTAGCCAACTCGTAACATATGTGCAAATTTCTGTTAGATCAGTCTAAAACAAGCTGCAGCCTCATCCTGATTCATAGTGTGGAATGTTGGGTTTTATGCCATTTCGGCCCATTCCTCTCCATATGCAGCACAGCGTCATGTAATTGTGTCTGCTGGTTTACCCATGTGCTTATTCATGGTCTTTCATTACACAGGGGAAGTATTTAATGGCTGTACAGAGCCCAAAACAAAGTTTAGGAACTAACTACTGTAAAAAATTTACTTGGAGACTGGAGATTACACTGATTTTTTCATTTAAAAAGCAAATATTATGCCCATTTTACAAGAAGTATTATAAGTCTTAGGTGTGCCTAAAATTTGTCTGTGAAGTTTCAGCTCAACATACCCCACAGATCACTTATGAAGGCATGTCCAAAATGCCCCTTTTTGAGTGGGAGCAAAAAATTGATGTTTTCATGTGTACCTTTAAATGTAAAAGAGGTACAGCTCCTCACTCCCTTACCGACAGACAGTGAACGCTATCGGTTAAAAATAGATCGGATTCCTCTGAATGGAGTATGTTATAATAGTATAGATAGCCGCATTAGTGCTACATGGGCTAACAAACACTTTTTGAAAAACTTTTGGGTAAAGTTAACCAGTCAGTCAGTGGCTCTGGGCGGGGCTATGTTTGTGTGACATCACATTAACAAGAGAATCAACACAGCATGTCTAATGAGACTGCTTTGTTTTAATGAGGCTTAAAAAAGGAGTGGGTGGATTTTTCTCATGGTAGGGTGGTTTTCTCAGGAAGGTGAATAATGTTGAGCAGTTAATGTGACACTCTCGTAATTAACATAAATTCACATTTAGAAAATTCAGTTTGGGAAATGCATAATTGGGAGAGAAGCAGATTATACCAGACAGTGTGTATACTCACTGTCCAGTGATACAGGCCCAGCAGAACAGGATGCTGGGAAACGGCCTCCATTGCAGAAAGTGTGTTTCTAATCAACTCTTCAGATGCAGTCTGCCCTGGTAATTGTAAAAGAAGAGATGTTTGAAAGAACTGAAGAAATCAAACAGTTATTGCACCTTTGAGTTCATAAATTTCAAGTAATGACTAAAAACATATTACGTAGGAAGAGCGCAACTGATCTCCTGACAAATAACATTGAAATTAGAGCTAAACTACATTGTGAAGCAGCCAAGCATCTTATACGCTAAAGCATTTAGATTAGTTCATGCCAGGCTGACTTTAAATAACAAAATGCAGAACAGAGAGAGAAAGCGAGAGAGAGGAAGGGAGAGAGAGAGATGCAAAATATAAAACCTACCAATAGCACTTCCCAAACTCGTCTCATTAGAATCAATGGATGTTATGTGATTCTTTCCATATGAAAGAAAGCATACATCATATTAACACATACATCACCATATTGTAATACAAATAATCACATTATCAATCATCTAAAAATGCAAAATAATATTGGCAAACACATTTTTTGCAGTACCATGTACTGTACGTAAACATCACAGTTAGCGAATAACCTTATCAATACCACCTGTCACCATGGTTCCAACATAGTACTTTGTTAAGTGGCATTTTAAGGAGTTATGGATAAAACACTGAGATGAATGTGACTACACTGAGGCACTATACTCACCAGCAGTTTCCCAAATTTGCAAAGAAAAGCCTCGGTCACCACCTGTGGTCGGAAAATCTGCCAAACCAAAAAGGCACAGTTATATAACACTGCTACTGTACTGTATCACTGCGATATCGAGCTTTGAATTCTTACTACATTTCAGATCTACCAAAAACTGTCAGCCTCCACAGTGGTGTCTTAGAGTTGTCTTGAATAAAGTTGAATACACATGGCATGATTTTAGCTATCTGAGACAGTCTGCATATCGTCAAAGATTTGGTTCATCAGAAGGCAAAAGTGTCTATCTTGGATCACTTCATACGTCTCTCTGACGTCCAATTATTTGCCTTTGCGATGAATTTTGGTCCTGTCTGGTTTTGGACTACATTGCTGCACTGTGATGCTCAATCCTGCCAATCGGATTGATATCTCTGAAGATGTTTATCATACAGTCTGACATAAAAGACCATCTGTTGTGGGCTTTACCCAAGATCTTACTGGCAACCAAGGGTAGCACACATGTCTTGAAAAGTAGAGCCAGAACATTTTGATCGCCCCCGGTGGTTGGCTGAAGTATAGGTCATAAACCTCACCCTCTCCATTTAAACGAATGTGATGTAATTAGATTTTTTTTCTTATCATGTGGATAAATGTTTAATTGTTTAAGGGTTTTTGTAATACATTTTATTTGAGTTGGTTATTAGACACTATTAAAAGAGGGTATGACGACTGGATTTGTGTGCCTGTGATTGAGTCAAACTGAAAAATGGGCAGGGCCTTGATACCACGGCTCCACCTCATGAACACTTCTGCGCAGACTAATGGAGCATACCATAGACTGTAAAAAAAGATGTCCGACATCCGTTCGCTCTCTTATGAAAAGTGAAGCCGTCAGTGTCCCGATACAGCCTTGACATCTTGGGTCTTGAGTCTGCGCAGTAGCGATTTCAGGACCAGTCCTGCGCAGTAGTGAGCAGGAAGTAAAGCCGCAATAGCAAAGCCCCGCCCTCGCTCTCGCAGAATGCGCATATCACAGCTGTCAATCATGATGTGACACCACAGTTTTTATATTATTAAATAACTAACTAAAAACAAACTTATTTTAAAAACAAACACTTGAATTTACATAAGCGTGATAAAAACTACAGTAAATGACAGAAACCAGCTTCGGAAAAAAGATAATTGAAGTGTAATTAAATTGTTTAGTTGGTCTCAAGTCCTATTGAAAAACATGGGGAGGGGGGGTTAATGACCTATACTGGGACCAGTCACTGGGGGCGATGAAGACGTTGTGGCTTCACTTTTCAGGGCACGCTTGGGGTGTACACACCAAACGCAAAGCATTGCGTTGTTTTCTCTAAATTACTCGAGGGGGTTAACTTTGTGTCATGCAAATTTTCCGCTTGAGTTAAATATTTTAAACTTGCGCAAAGATGCGTTCGAGGCGAATAGCGCGTGCTGCCCCATATTCGCGTCATTCACATTGCGAGGTTGCATCTATTATAGCGCTTTTCCATTGCATAGTACCCCACGGTTTGGTTAAGTTTGGGTCGGGTCAGCTTACTTTTGGGAGCTTTTCCATTGGGTGCAGTAAGTAGTACCTGATACTTTTTTTGTACCACCTCGGTTGGGGTTCCAAGCAACCCGAGCTGATACCAAACGTGACGCGAAAACACTGTAGGTCACTGAATGGTCTGAGAGAATCGTCACTACAGCGTCATCCTATAATGTAGATTAGCTTTACCTGTGCTAGGCTAGCTTGTGCTGTCTCGAGCAAACATGTTGTCATCTGTGCTCTGCTATTAGTTCCCAAACTCCCTTTTAGCGATGAAAAACATCCACAGGTTGAGAATCAGGAGTTTTTACAAACTTGCAGTTTGTGGCGGAACATTCGCGACACGCACGTCAGTATTATAAATGCTTAAATGCAACTTGAATGAGGCTCAGCAGAGCGCCGTCGACTGACGCCACGGGTGTTTGAACAGAAACTGTCATGTGAGACAGAGGTAGTTATAAACGTGATGTGCAAACATCTATTTGTGGTGGCCAATTTTAATTTTGTGGTGGACTGAGAAAGAAATGAATGTATGGGAATGTACAACAGCGCTCTCATTTGTATGATGTCACAGCAGTATGCAGCGCAAATATAACGGCACTCCTATAATCCCTCCCACTACAAATTGATACTAAACGCGATGGAAAAGCTAACCACGCCAAAATGAGGTGAGCTGCCCCGACCCAAACTAAACTAAACCGTGGGGTACTATGCAATGGAAAAGCGCCATTAGTGTCTTTGCATTGACTTTAAAGGCGCTCTAAGCGAATCTGTGTGATGTCACTTCTTGTTGACGTTCGAAGGAGCTAACTCCTCCCCCTCCCCTTCCATGCTTTCTGAAAGAGTCATGAACGCGCCCAACCCCACTCCCAAATCCTTCTTGTCGTTTATTGGCTGGAACACTTTGTTATGTTTTGTGGTGGTAGGTTTGACCACTTTGTTTTTGTTGCAGTTTGCGAAGCCTGGGCTGTCTATAGAGACCGCGTTTTTTACAGTGTGTTCAGGGGACAGGCAGCTAGCAGATAGTGAGGAGATGTTTACTGTATGAAACAAAACATTTTTTATGGCCTATAACGCATGAATTCGCTTAGAGCATCTTTAAATGTAATCTACTCGCGCAAATTGGTGTGCACCCCCCATAAGGCTCCAAATAACACCATCGGCACAAGATGTTCTCAACAGCCAAGTCTATGGAGATGCGTCGTCCATTTTTTTACAGTTACAAACTACCAATGAATTGCAACCTCTGGACAGACACTGATTGTAAGGGACAGCCCCCAAAATACCTGAAGACATTTTTCCCATCATGCCCCATTTTGACTAAGCAACAAAAAAGTTTGTGTCAAGTGTTTTCTGTTTCAATCTCTCACTGGGATGTTGTGCGGGCCACAATTTAAAAGACGAGAGAGAGCGGGAGATCGTGTTTGTGCTGTAGGGCGATAATGATGCAAAGTTAAAGGTCACAGTACAGGACCATGAGATATTAAGCACTTATCCATAAGAGCTGCCACTCTTCCGTTCTCTGGTTGTGACCTCTGACCCCTGTGACTGATGAATGCTGTGAGTGTCAGCGTGGTGCGCTCGCTGTCAGTAAAGCAACAGGCCAGACAGACGGATGAGACCAGAGAGAGCTCGACACATGAATGTATGTATGGATGCACAAACACGGGCATGCAGAACATTACAAAAGCACAACGCCTCTTAGAACCACACACCAGCTGAGATCACGAGAGCGCGGCTCAAGGGCATCAGAGACCAGTGAAGTCTCAAAGATGCAGACCAACCTGCTACTGGGAAGACAACCAGTTATGCCCTCCAGCATTTTCCTTAATATTAGCAAAAACACACACTGTGTAGTTTCACAGGGCCAGGTTTTTGACTATCGGCTAAAATCTGGTCAATTTGTCAGACAAGCACCCCCCACTAATGCAGGAAGAAGCTCTCTGATTGACATTATAGACAGATAGTATAACATTGAACAGATACTTATGTACATTACTGGTAACAATTCAATGACACATATTAATTACTAACTACAGATTTACTGCTAGAGATGAAACGGTATTGGTTATAGTGGCCAAAATCACCACGGTTATCAATATTATCATGGTTTTGTGAACAATTTCTAGAAATTAGTGTTAATTTAGTGTTATCCACTAATCTATAAGTGTTAGTTCATATAAGTGTTATTCATTATTTTAGATGGATGATAAAATTACACTCTAAAAAATGCTGGGCTATGTTCAATTTTGATATTTGGCTTGAGAATCCCTTTAAATGAACCCAGAAAATGTTTACATTTAACCAAACAATGGGTTAAAATGCAGCATTTTGTGCTGAAAGAACCCAGCATACAGTATACAGGGTTCCCACACCTTAGTTAACTTCAAATTCAAGGACCTTTCAAGAACTTTCCAGGTGCAATACCCTCAAATTCAAGACTAAATGTGGGGACACATTTCAAGTGGAGCAAGGTTACATTGTGTTACGTTTTAAGATACATTGTTACTGCAGTGACGCTTTGGGGACGCCTCCAGTGGTAAGTGCGTCTAAATCGAGGGGCAACCTTCTGATCTCTCTGATGAAGCCAATATGGAAGTGACTTAAACTGCAATTCATCGACTGGCCACTAGAGCAAGTCAATTCCCATAGACCCCAATGTTAAAATGCCCAACTTTACAGTAGAAAAGAATATGTTTACAGCCTGGTACAAAAAGTGTTTTTGGTCTGTATAGCTAATTTTGCCCTTCGTGAAAACTGTGAGGGGGTGAATTTTTTTGTAACTCATCCGTTTAAATTATATTAAGCCTTAAATTTCTGCATAATTAAGGGCGTGGCAGCTTCAGTGACGGTTGAACAGCCACTGCTGTCACTAGAATTGAGATAGGTGGGCGTGGTTTCAGCAAACAGCCACCTCAGCTTCACCCACATCCCGCCTCTTTACCCATTTTCAGTTTTCCGCGAGTGATTCACGGTGACACGGCCAAGATGGCGACTGCAGGCAACGCCTGCTTTAAGCTTCAAAAGAATCTTCACAAACCAGTGGGTGGCGTCATGGACACTACATCCATATTTTTTTACAGTCTATGGGCTGAAATTCAACCAATGGTGAGGCTTAACGACAAAGACAGGGTGATGCGGGAGCCAGGAAGTATATTGGTATCTGAAAAAATTGCCAAAAATGTGTTACAGGGACGCAGGAAGTATGGCAAGGGAGATCAGCGTCACGTTCCCTTCTCAGAGAACAACAGTTACATACTTAACCCGAGACATTTTCATGTGTCAAACACAACTATGCAAAACATAATTTTGGTATGACTCAACATTCGCATACAGAAGTTATAAACATTTAAAGCCAACAGTTTAGCACAAGTCTAAATTTTTTTAGGATATTATCCTACACTACACAGGGAATAATATGGATTTTTTTTCCAGAAAACTTCTTGCATAAAATAGATTCAAGCACTTTCAATGAACTGTATCTATGTATGTATATTTCCAAAAACTTCCCAGGGCCTTGAATTTTTTTCCCCAGATTCACAAACTTTTTAGGATTTCAAGGACCCGTGGGAAACCTGAGTATATAAAATACAACATGTTGGGTTCAAACACTGGGTTAAAAATAACCCAGCATTTTTTTAGAGTGTTGAAAACTTTAATAGATGCTGACACTATCTTGAAAAGTAGCATGTGAGGACCATTAAACCGATTACCACATATGTAGTGAATTTATTACGACTCGCATGCACAAAAACAGACGATCTAAGAAAAGAACTGCCTATCAGAGCCCTACACCACCCACTGCAGCTCTGTGTTAATGGACATATCAGCGTGTCCTCCTCAGTTGAGTTAATAGCAGCTGAACTACCAGACAGACGGCTCTATCAGCGCCGGTCCTTTAAATGAGACATCTCAATCTGCCAGCGAATCCATGGCGAATCCTGCCAGAGCTTTAAACTGTATTTAATCAGTATAGAGACTCATCAGCTCTTTACTGACAAACATCTTTCTCTGAGAACACCACATCCCTTCATATCCATTTCGCCGTGACTGAGTGTGTCAGCAGTAAATCCAATTTTGCACCATTTGGCAGCTGGTAATAATCTCTGTTTATATATTTATATGTGTGTGTGTGAAGCTCTTTAATAGATGATTTCATTTAGAAACACACACAGTGGTTAACACAGCAAGTGACAGGCAGGTACATCACATTCTTTCTTTATTATCAGCGCAGATAAAGAGTGAAATTTTGCACTGTGTTGAACCGTTGGGTAAATTAATTTTGGCTGGTTAAATTTTTCACTTCATTCACTGGGTCATTCATACACAAACACAGCCTGTTTCCATTCTACCTGTTACAATTCCTGCCATTTGCTTCCACCTAGGGACACCAATTAACTTCTTGCCACACTGGCCGAGAGAAAATATTTCTCAGCTGTTAAAAGGGTCCATGATTGTGATTAGAGATGCTCCGATTGATCGGCCGCAGATCGGTTCTTGGCTGATAACAGCATTAAACGACTCGATCGGTACTCGCTAAATTTGCCGATCTTATGAACCGATCTTTGTTTACTTTTGTCATCATAGGGATCCTGAATGTGGCTGCTTAAGACAGGGGTTTTCAAACTTTTTGTGTGTGTGGACCACTATTTGTAATCAAGAATTTTCATGGACCACCTCATAATACTCATAATAAAATATGTCTACACAAAGTCCTGAATTTATCTGCACTTCTAAATAGGCTTACTAGCACTAAAACTATAAATGGTCATCACATCAGTACAACAGATTCATAAAACATATTCTTAAAAAATATATTTTTTTCTTAATTTTGCCTTTACACTGACCACCTGCAGTACCCTAACGGACCACTAGTGGTCCACGGACCACAGTTTGGGAATAGCCGGCTTAAGAGTCCATTTTCACGCAGTGCAAGCATTTTTACAACCCGTTGCTCATGTGCGACGTGCAGATTTTGTCTTCACATTCCCATCAAACAGGGTATACAACACATATCTATAGCGGACAAATGCATCCTCTTGGCAAAAGTTTATTATTTGCATGCGTTTGGACAGTTTTCCTCACAACTGCTCTTGTCTGCGTACCCCAGACACGCCCACACACAGCAGCCTGTCATCAGCGCACATGATGACGTCTTAAAGCTATACTCTAAAAAATGGGCCGATCCCAGCAGCTGGACTGAAATTAACCCATAAAATGTTTAGATCTTACCCAACAATGGGTTAAAACAACCCAGCATGTTGGGTTGAAACAACCCATCATGGGTCAAATTACAACCCAGCGGGCTGGGCTCGTCCCTTTTTGACCCAATGCTGGGTTGACAATAACCCAGCACTTTTTAGGGTGTACAGTAACCTTATTCATCTCTCAATAAAATGACTCTCTGCTCTTCACTGAAGAACTGTTGTACTTCATACAAATGCGTGTATATTTAATTCATACAGTGAAGACTGTGAAGTAGGGGTGTAACGGCACGTGTATTCTTACCGGATCGTTTCGGTACAGGGCTTTCGGCACGGTGCACGTGTGCACCGAATGGGCGAATGCAATCTTTTGTGTGCGGAACATAGGTCAATTTTCGTGTTTCAACACGAACATATTAAGTGGGAGAAGTCTTCGCGTTCAGCGCAAGTCTTCTGTCAAACATATAACATAATTCGAAGAGTTTGGTTCCAAAACGCAATAAATCCATTTTGACAAATTTCGGTAAAAAACGTGTTTTCTATACCAAGAAAGCGACAAGATGAAAACCACAATTTTCTGTTACAAACTTTCACATAGCATCTTTAGGTTATAAAAACATGAAAAATACAAATCCATAACTTGATTTTCAAAGATTTATTATAAAAACAAATTACTTTTCCAAAAAATGCAATAAATCCATGAAGTTTTTTTTTCAAAATTCTATAAATCTTTTCAATCAATGTATAAATGTGCAATAATTTTTGCCATTTTATATTCATTTAGTTGAACAGTTGTACACACTGATTAATAAAATAAACATTAATGACATTAATCAAAACACTTACTTTGTCATATTAGGAACACTGTTATTGCTGCGATTGTACTTGACGTCGTCGCTTAACATTTTTCACAGCGATCAGCTGTGATTCTCGTTGACTTTTAGTAAAATTATGGAAAGTTTTTCATAAGATCCCCTGGGGTCAATGTGTTAGCATGACAGAACTTGATGCTGTCGAAAGAACAAGCACCCGTCTCCCGATGCCTCTTGCGTAAATTATTAGATGTTGATGGCTTACGTTTATTTCCCTTCACAGAAAACCACAATGCTATTAAAGTATTATTTCGTTTTGTTTGTTTGTTGATCACGAAGTACAGAGTAGATGAGGAAAACTAGGACTCCGTGTACTCAACACGCCGCCATTGTTTGTTTACATTGCGTGAATGGTACGCTGTAATTTGTGGAGTGGATTTATTGCATTCTGTAGAAAAGGAGGACTGGTGTTTATTGCGTTTTGGGAAAAAAGGGAGAAAAGATGACAAAATAACACGGCAGATTTTGGATTTTGCGTAAAATTAAGTATTTACCTTTAAATACTGGCCTGATATAATACTGATTTTGGCAGTAACTATTTTTTTTTTCAAAAATGGGGTTTATTGTGTTTTGGAACCAAACTCTTTATCTGGCCCCCCAAAATATTTTTTTACTTAGTTGTATATTGTTTGTTTATTAATGTAATTGTTTACGGGGCCACTTACGTGTCGCATCTAAAAGTGCGTGTTAAACGCGTGTCAACACACTGTTTTCTTCTTTCAAAAGTGCGTGAGAGGTTGCGCGTCTTCGTTGCTATGCAATCATGAGGCACGCTTTCTGTGACAATGAGAATAACAGAATGCGTGATCAGATTTTTTTTATCTGCACCTCATGTCAATCATATCATTGTCACAATGCTATCAGTTCATCTGGTTGGGACAGAGAAGAGCTGTAACCCGGGCTTAACAATATATTTCAATATATTAATGATAACTAGGGATGCACCGATACCAATACTGGTATCAGGTATCGGCCTCGATACCACATTTTCTAAAGTACTCGTACGTGTTAAAAGTCCCCCGATACCAGGGATCGATACCACGGTCTGAGAAATGTCTATGTTTGAGCGGCATGTAAGGGGTTAATGCCTCTTGTGTTGTCCAAAGAGGCAGAGTTTACAACAAACTGGAAAACTAGTCCTTTGTTTTTTTGTTAAATTATATGACTAAAGCTGTTACCTGTAAATTTAAATCATGTTTTTTTTTAAGTACGCGGTATCGGCAAGTACTGAAATGCAAGTACTCGTACTCATACTCGTATTCCAAAAAAAGTGGTATCGGTGCATCCCTAATGATAACAATATATTTCACAACAGTTTTACTGATACACATGCATTTTCTGCTTCAGTTTGTTGTTTATACGAATACGTGCATCTGGCATTTTGATGCATATGTGTATTTAAGGCCAATAAAGCAGCAATAATGCTCACAAGCTCAATGAGCAACAGAACAGCAGAAAAAGCACACGCATATATCTCTGTTGTTTGTGTTTCAACAGCTTAACCAACCAACCGATATAACGCCCAGTATGCCCACTCCTAGCTACAGTCTGTAAACCCAGATACTAATGCTTAAATTTTGACATGATTTATTAAACCACACAGTCAGGCCCACACAATGTGTTTTTTCTAGTGGTACCTTTTTGTGCAGATCAAAAACCTATAAAGGTAAAGTGAGCAAAACATGACAGAGACGCACACACACCTGTGAGGTGAGTAGATGCAGCACTACAGCCATCATAGGGAGGCTCTGCTTCAGATGACGGGCCTGTGTCGGAGATGGATGCTTCCTTCCCACAATGCACCCTAACGCAGACAGGATGTCATCTGTAGAGAGCCCACATAAACAAAGGCAGTGAGAAATCAACCATTTGCAAACAAATCCACCCAATCATCCGGGCAGGTGGCCGGGGGCGAACGCAGGTGCATGCATCTCTATGTCGGGATGAGCCCGCACAAGGACGTGAACCGGTTTGAACCGGTTTCGTCTGGGGATCGGTAGTATGTAGCGGCACTGATTCGCAAATTGAAAAGGAAGAACGGGTCGATACCTGGAGGCCCGCTCACGTATTCAATCAGAAAGGTAATTAAAGACAGACCAATCAAATCGGATGCTCACTCCCCACATTTTTCCGTTTCTTCTCTCGTTAATTCTTTGCATTCACTTTTCATCTTTTTTTGGGTGTATTGTGATTGATTTACCCAGGATGGCTGGCAGTTCCATCACAGTGTGACGAATGAAGAGGGTCAGGCATTTCGACAGGTATTCATTGCCGGTTTGTTGCTCCTTCCCCGGCGTGGCCTTTCTGATGTCTCTTTCAATGTACATCACTAGCCTGAGAAAAGGATTGGCAAAACATTATTATTCATCTGCAGACGCCCAGACCAAACAGAGCGAGAAAGGGTGGGGGGGAGAGGGAAGCAGATCTGAGACACACAACAAAGAGAGAATAGATGTTTTTAATCAATTACACTCAACAGCTGGAAAGGTGACAGGAAAGAGATGAAATGATGTTGAACCTGAAACAATATATCGGGAGGGGAATGAGGTCCGGCTGAAAGAACCAGCAAAAAGCAAGATGCATCTGGTATGGAATTAAATCTGAAGTGTGTAAGGTACTAAAATTGGAGGCTGAATTAAAGATGAATGAATGTGACCTGATACAAACATGCAAACTGACACATTGAGCATCAAAATGATAAATGAGGTTAGGGTTTGTAAAACAATTTTATTAAAGGTTCTTTCAGATTTCATTATAATGAGAACTGCTTTAGATTACACATTACATGTACAAAACCTGGACCAGAAGGAAATTCATGTTGTTTATATGTTGCAATGCTTTAACTATTAATGCAATGTGACCGCCATGTATATTAGCTGACTTTTTTATTTTTAAACGTTTTTTATTTATTTTTGTATCGGTCTTTCTGGTCCTGCAATGTGTTGTTCCTAATGAAAAGCCACTCAGATGTCAGAAAAAGCTAGAAAAAGCAGTTTTTCATGTTGTATTATTTTTAGAGATGCACCACTATTACATTTTTTCACCGATACGAATAGGCAATCATTTATACTGATATCTGCAGATACCGATGCCAATACCGATAGTTTGGTGGTTATATTAACTTGCATTAACTAAATTCTGAAGATTAAATTATGCATTCATATATATTAAACATTAAGCTAGTGATGTTTCTTTACATTTTCTATACACAGAGCTCAAAAGTATTGCATTTTCTTTTTCGTATTGAAAGGATATATCGACCATGACTATCTACTGTTTTTAAACTATCTACCAATAGACGACAGTGTAAAAAAAATATTGAATGATACTGATATTTGGCCGATATATCGGTGCATCTTTAAAGGGACACCAGGCAAGTCTGAGTATTATTTCTCTATGAGCTCCCCCTAGTGCAACCCAGTTTATCAGCTTATTTCCAATCCAGTTATGCCTATCTAAGTTAGGTAAGCAATATTTCCTTTCCAACTGATTTTTTGTTTTATTGTGTTGTCATGCATAATTTTTACCATGAACGGCGATATGAAAGAGGCAAACTACTGCTTTCCTGTTTTGTTTTTTATTGGGAGAGTGGGCATGAGAATAATATAATTATAAATAAATAAATATAGACAAGCAAAGGGAAAGCGTCATTCGTCCAGATGAACTTATAGACCTTACTAATATAACTTTAGACCAGTAATTCTCAAAGTGTGGTCCGCGGACCACTAGTGGTCCGCCAAACCCCCCCAGTGGTCCGCCAAAAGATGACCTAAACTAGGCAAGTGTTTATACAATCATCACTTATTTACCGGTATGTAGATTTTTAATGCACTTGTGAAACTGTGATATCAGTTCTTGCCTTTCTGTTTTAATAACGTAAAAATGGATCGGTTGGCTAAACCACAGATGAGTCAAAATAAAAGATCAAGCGTCATCTGAAAGCAGCTAAAATCCACAGATCTATTAGTTTTGAAATGTAATAGTTTTTGTTCATGTGTAAAATCCCTGTAATTTCAGTGATTTTGGACATTAAGGGGAACATTTTTTTTCAGTATTTTATTGTTACCATAGTTACAACCGTAGACTTCATATACCCACCACCTCAGTTTTAAACTAATTGCTTTTCGAATGACATTAAGTGGGACCTAGGCTGTTATAGTATGTTTAATTGCATTTTTTCAAATGTGCAGTTTGTTGTTCATATTAAGCTGCAACTCATTTCACATTTACTTTTTCAAATGAAATAAAATTCATATAATAATTTCTGAACATAGCATTGCATTTGTGTTTAAAAAATTAGTTTTTGACTTGAAACAGTTGCATATTAAACTTAAACTTAGCTTATCCTTCCTATTTTGTTGTTTTTGGGGGGAAGTGTTAGAGTGGGATTCTGTTAGGTGGTCCTCAGAAAAAAATTGGAAGATAAAGTGGTCCTTGGGCTGAAAAAGTTTGAGAAACACTGCTTTAGACAAATATTATCCTTCTACGTCTATCTATCTATATACGTGCCATTCTTCCTGGACGCAACCTGGCCAGGATTTCGGTGCATCTTCCGGAAGTCGTATTTGTTGAACTTCAGTTAAAAACCTATGACGGATGCGGTCGACAAATATAACTTTCGGAAGTCGCGCCTAAAATCCTGGCCAGGACGTGTCTGGGAAGAATGGCACGTTTGGTCACCCTAATATATATATATATATATATATATATATATATATATATATATATATATATATATTTATTAACATAAAACGCTGCCTTGTATCCCTTTAATTATTTTTGCATTTGGTATATCATTGTTTTTTACAATAAGGCAGACAAGCAAAAAAGTCGATTTATTAAAAAATAGCCTATTCGACTACAAAATAGCCTACTCTTAAGTAACTGATTATTGGCCAATATATTGGTGCATTTCTAATTATTTTTGTGTATCATTGTTTTATCAAAGAGATAGATGAGCAAAATATCCAGACCTACATTTTTATTGATCAAATAATAGTCTATTATTTGAACAAATGTCTTGTGGATATTTCTAAACGTTCGTTTAGTGTCACCGATTTTCTGCATCTCTCTCAATTACTTTAATTACATTTGTGTTAAATCGGCCTCACATTGACCACATTGTTTTCTCAATATCAGAATTAACCATTAAAAAACATTTAGATCAACCACTGTTACCACCATTACTTTTGCTCATTACAATGAACACATTCCCTACAAAAATAGCCTTGGAGAGAAAAATAACACCACAAAGTAGAGTTTCAGATCTTCTAAAGGTGATGCGAGTGACATTTGCCTGTGCAAAATCTTCCAGTGTTATGCTTGGGGTGTTGTGGCTGGTTGTTCATTTGCCCAAATCAAATCATTCCCAGTCTATCCTACTTTAGTCTCAGGTTACAGTATGGCTCAGGTCTTCTTCCATCAATGCAAGATTAGGGGGGTTACTTTCTGGGTTAGGTTCAATTGCTTAGAGAAGAACAACACCTATTTTTAACAAGGCACATTATTTGAAAGATTATTCTAATACAGTGGTTTTCAAACTGGGGGCCGCGAGATGGTGCTAGGGGGGCCCCAGTTTTATGACATTTTATGAAATACATTAATTTATCATGAATTCTGTGTAATTAAACCTAAAAAAATAAGGCTACTAACCATAAGCACTACTTCTTTTTTTTAGAGTTTTAGAGTTTTAGAACAGTTTTTGTCACAAATTTTCTTTGGGGGGCTGCGAAGGAATGCATCGCTTACAAGGGGGGCCACACGCTGAAAAAGTTTGGGAACCACTAAATAATGGACTCATACTGCTTAAAATATCCCGACAAACGCAGACAAACTGCGCTGTGCTCATTAAACTAATCGCAGGACCAAAGATCATTCAATGACTATTCTTGCACTAAAAAAATCCTGCTCTGCAAACAGAACAGCCACGTCTATAATAATAGCTTGTCAAGAACAGCCTCTCCTCATCTCAATGAGAGAAATGAGCTTGTGAGAGGGTGAGATGCACAGCACCGGCAGTGACAGCTCATCTCTGCCCCCGAGCCCATGCTAATTAACAAACACTGTTAATTAACTTGTTTGCAACCAGCACCGCACACTTCTATACAATCAATGCCTGAACATCTCCCAGCGAACGAGCCGGTTCCTCCCTGCCTCTCACCACACACGCATACCGACACTCACACACACAAACAAACCCGCACGTATTTCTGCTGAGGCGCGTCTCTCAAATTAGACACGGATGAAAAAGCAAACAGTGAGAAAATTGCATGGAGCCCAGCAGTGTGGGAAGGAAATGCACCCAGCAATTATACCACAGGCTGAAAGTTAAGTTTGAACAGAAGACTAGAGAGAACACACTGGATTAAACTCCAATGAGAATGCAATCGACTACTTAACTAGCACGCTCGGTAAAAAAAGAACTGGGACTGAGAAGCAAACAACAGGTATTAAACCTGCACTGACTGAACAAATAAAAGCGCAAACTACAGTCAGCATTAAAATCATTTAAGTTTGCTTGTTTAGATGCCCAGAGCCCCTGAATGCAACATTTAATCTTGACTTTGAATTAGTTGCTAAGTGACTCTACAGTACTCTGTTGAATGGTAATTGGCACGGAAATCAACACAAAGATGTTTTCTGCTCAGGGATATTCCTGGTAAATCTCTTTTGAGACTCGTCGATACAGAAAATGTCAACTAAACTAAAAGCTTTAAATCCCTTTGAGTCCAGTTAAAGTGTGTGACTGAGACTAAAAACTAAAGCTGTGCTTCTCCAATATTCAATAGGTGAATTCATTTTTATTATTCTTGCAAAAATGCATAAACAACCATACATTTTTAGCATTTTATTTTCTTAAGGGTGCACTGTGTAACTTTTAGTAGGATCTCTTGACAGAAATGCAACATGATATACACAACTATATTATCAGTGGTGTATAAAGACAATGATAATGAACAAGATAATGAACTGAAATGTTTTTATTAGCTTAAAATTAGCCATTTATACACCTCGGGTCCTTGTCCATGGAAGTCATCATTTCGCACCGCCATGTTTCTACAGCTTCTCTATGCGTTTTCAAAAGGTAAGGGTGAGCTGTGGACTGAGCCATTGGTTGCAAAACCCCTAGATGCCGCAAACAATCTACACACTGGACTTTTTTTACTTACAGCGTGCATCTCCCCAGACTGTAAACGTAGCTCGGGCGCACAAAAAAAGAAAAAAAAGATGTGGCGGAACAGATAACAGTGAACTGAGTCGAACATCAGCCGTGTCACTGGCTTGTTCGACTTAATGCGGTGCCACAGTCGGATGACGTCAAAGTACCAGGAGAGCTCTTCAAGAAATCTTACCGCTCTCGCGGTACTTTGACGTCATCTCTCTGTCAGTTCTTGCAGCACAACATGAAGTCAAAAACACACAAATAGTCACACAGAGATCATTGAATTCGTTATTTAATTGGCTACATGTTTTGTTTATCAATATTTTTCATGAAGTCATTGGCTGATGGAGGAACGAGTGAGCGATTGGCTACATCCCTAAAGGACGTCATGTTTTTGACGACGATGTTTGGATTATCTATTATACTACCGCCCTATTTTAAATACAAACTTTGAAGGCGGGTTCATGTGTTTACCGGAACGTAAAGTGTAATCTCATATACAGTGTTATGACGTAAATAGTCCTCAGATTGTATATTATATTCTATTACCAGATGTTCATGCGAAATCTGATGTAAACAATAGACTATATATCTATATTTCATGGATTATACGCATTTGTGGACAAAAATGGTCATTGGATGATTCACACATCTGAAACAGACTGAATTCGACTTGTGATCAACACAAAGGTAAAAAGTTTTTGCATGTTGTCATCAGGCCTTCTGTCACAAAATCCTACATATGATGCTAGAAAATCTGTATCTCAAAACAGCTTTACTGGGGTATGGCTTAGTTAAATGAGATGTAAATGAGCCCTATGGTCTCTCCCGGCAGGAGAAAAGTGTAACTTTCAGTCTCTATTTTCTCGGCTTTGAGTTGCTACATTTACCACAACTTCTCCACATCTTATCAGATTTCCATGTGTTAAACATCGTTGGAAAGCTTAGAAACTGCACTTTCAGAATCGGGGAATAACTCAAAATGCCCCAGATCCGACTTCTGTTTCCATGACTGGTCACATTTTTGAATTTGAAAATATTTGTACAATATATTTCAAAATATATTTCAGCACATATATTTATGGAGCATTTTTTGCATATTTTAAAATATATTTAAAATTATACTTTAAAATATATATATTTTTTGCCGTATGGGTCTGTATATTTTATAAACAGAGCATTAATTATCACATCTGAACGGTCAACTTATCTCTTTTATAAACACAATGACATGCCAAGTCAAATCAGAAGAAAGAGAAATCAAGTGAAGAAATTCAACTGATTGCTGTGAATGTCATCTGTGCTGTAATTTGGCACGTCCCTCTAGTTCTCATTTTCTAGTCAGCCAAGACGTTTTTCCAGGGTCAAGCAGAATTGAGCTTTACCCTAATTTACAGCGCCTTTAATGCAAAGCTCATCTCTTAGAATCTATGGAGCAATTTGAGGAGAGAGCATTTTCAGGTGTGTAATTCATTTGATTGAGCCTCAAGTTCAAAGGAATAATTCTTACACTTTTTTCAGTGTTAATAAAAAGGGAGGGGATTTGACTGCAGAGCCCAGGCTGTGCAAAGCGCTAATAGACAGCAATTTTCTGTTTCAACAATCGAACAAAATATAAGTCCAAATGGAATGTTAGCAGCAGACGGTTGTATATGGCCTTAGTAACAAAGCTTACCAAACCTTAGTCTTTGGAAGGACTCTTAAAACTAACGTGTTGACATTTGGTTAGATCAGTAGTCTCACAATGTAAAAAAAGTTGGTTTAATTAAAATGTAAGTTACCTGGTTGCCTTAAAATTATGGGTTATATGCATATTATGCAGCAGGGCACTACGTAATATCATTGCGCCTCCTGCAGCCATGTTATGGCGGCAAAGTCCTTGATTATTACGCCAGAAGCCATATCTGCCTAGAAAATCGCAACTTTTAATTTTCCATCTGTCTTAGTACACGATTTAACTACAGAAAAGTCAAGTTTTAAATAGAAAAAATATTGAATGTCTTTGGTTAATGTTTAGGTGCGATGCTAATGGTCTAATCAGATTCAATGGATTGTGCTAAGCTATGCTAAAAGTGGGACCGCCAGACCCGGAGGTCAACTGAATGGATTCCAAAACGGCAAGAATCAAGTGTTTAACTCTAGGGGAGCTGGAAAATTAGCATATTTTCAAAAACAGTGGAGTGCCCCTCGCCATCATTAAAAAAAAGTTCCAGCCAGCCCAAGCATCTTTTATGATTTTCAGAAAAGTTTAATGCCTTCAAGAAAATGTTAATCTTTTAATATATATAAACATACATTATATCAATTTAAAGAACAGACCCTCTGCTTCATCCTATCTTTATTTGTTCTCTTTTTATCACCTCTCAAATATTGGTAGGTTTCTTAAAAAATATCAAATAAAAACCTGAGATAATTGCATTTTGTAAAGGACTTTTGTTAGAGATCAGATTTAATGCAACGATCAAAACATACACAACATTTTAAAACTGTAGATGCTTTAGTGTTTTAGTTGGGTAAGAGCACTACCTAGTGGATAATAGCTGAATTATGGATTGCCGTAAAAACTCGTCATTGGCAGGGAAAGAATAAAAAATATTAGTTGACAACAATTTAACATTTTTTTAATGAGTCAACTAATATTTTTAAGTTCAATTAACTCAAAATTTTAGCCAAACAGGTAACTTACTTTTTTAAAAGTGAGAATTGTTTTTAACAGTGATAAGTCATGTCCACGTACTGCTGGCTGAATGTCTGATGCATATTGCACTCTCAACTGAAATCACTTTAAACTCAGATTTAAAGTCCTCCTCTGATTGGTTAAATTCTACCAGATGTCTATGGGATGTACTGTATGTGTTGCATTCTTGAAACAACACAGAGCCATCTGATCAACAAAGAAAGCTGATGTGTTTACATTAACGACAACGAGAATTTATCATGATTCATATGTCTTAAAAATATGCACTACATAAACTCACAAACACGTAAACTTCTGAAATGATTGTGAATGCACACTGGTCTCTTACTGTGGGACATTTCCTCACCTCTAAACATGACATGTCACAAAACCAAACATGACTGGGTGCTTTACCTATCAGCCACATGGCCTCTTGGGTGGCCCTTGGCCATACAAAGCAGTCATGGTTCCCTGACCTTCCGCTGTCAGTTTGAAGGTCTGGCTACGCGAGAATATATCACCCCTTCCCAACAGCCTATATTTTATACCACACCTATGAACCATGATTTATTACTTGAATAGCCTGTGTCCTTTTTGAAGGACAAAAATGCATACATATCCCTGTGGACAAATGAGTCATCAACAGACTACTATCAATTGAGCTCCAGTAACATATTAAGATTGTTGTGTGTTCAATGTAATTGCATTGTGAAATTTCATATTCATTTTTCCATTTTACTTATTGGTCCTAGTCAGAATAGTAATGGACGAAGCTAAAGAGTTTACCGTATCAAAGTGAGTACATTGCAGTGATGTTAGGCACAGTTTTATTGTTATAAATTGCAATTGCTATCACAAGACTTTGCAGCTTTTAGGTTGACAGTAATAAATGTTTGCCTTGATTTAAAAGTAAACCGCTCCATCACATATTTCACACATCTCATATGTCCAATTTTATGTTTTAGGTGACAAGCAAGCCACAACTCCTCATCACAATAGCCTGGTGGTTTCTGACAAGAGCACCTTTATTTTCGAGCACTCCCCCGCTGACTGCGAGGACAGGGTTCGATAATGACAACCTTGGTATTTACAAGTGCACGGATGCCTCTGCGCTCCATTGCTGCCAGATTGGATTAGCCCGTCATAAATTCCCCCCTTCCAAAAGGCTATCGTTTTCACTCTCTCAGAAGGGATTGTTGTCGGATGTCAGGGACGCTCTGGTGAGGAAGCACGTGAAAGAAAATGAAAACCCGGAGACATGAGTGTGATTTACAAAACCGTTTCTTCTGAGATGTTAGGATCAAGAAGCCCTTATTGAGTCGGACACGGCGAGCTGGCCACTACATTACCTGAGGAAGAATCGAAATGAGGAAAGGGAACGGTGACTTCCATAATAAATTTCATTTACTGGGTGCCAGGACTGCTGTGCACACGGGTCTTCATGCATGGGGTTATAATTGGAAGCCTATGGGAGATCGTTTTTTGACTGAATGACTGGGAACAACAGAAGTGACAGGGTAACATTTTATCCTTTAGTGGTATTTTGTTATCCTGGCACTGCGAACTGTAAAGCCGTGATTCGTGAACCTGCTATAATGGAGCCACAGAATGAGGTCATATTTTAGGTCTTTGTCTGCTCTGCGATAACATTTTCAAATTATCATTCAATTATCAAGTCCTTGAATATATGAATTAGGCATGTCAGTGCAGAAAGAGGTGTCAAATGAGCTCCGATGAGGGTCTATAAGACAGATGATAGTTCAGCAGATTTTCTGATAAGAATGAAGAACTATAAGGACCAAATATATGAGAATAGCCCCACCTTAACCAGGGTTACTCAAATTAACTATATCATAAGCTAAACAACAAAACCCCTCTCATAGGCCCAGTGGCATACTTTCACATAAAATATACTTTAGGTATTATCTGATAAACTAAGAGGTGTGGATTAAGGGTGTTTATAATCTCTAGCCTGTCTCTAGCCTATAGGAATGTATCAAAGGTCTATTTATCTCCACATATATCATAAATATAAATTAGCAGGAAAACTTGCTGAAGAGAAAATGTAGGTGACAGGCAGGGTTGTGTAAGGTTTTGCAGTATGCAACATTATACATTTCCTACTATTTATATATTTGCATATTATAGACAAGAGTATTTGAAGAGTTTGGTTTTGCCAAAGTCAGTATTGTATCAGGTCAGTATTTAAAGCAACACTAAAGAGTTATTGCTCCTTGCTCCCCCTACAGGTTAGGATGCAAAGCGAATGTGAAAGTGCCATTCACCCTGTTTTGAGTGGATGAACCACCGAAACTTTTTTGGAAACGTTATTTTAAGGTAAAAAAAAACTCTTTGGTGTTGCTTTAAAAGAAAATTCTTAATTTTAGGCAAAATCCGATATCAGCCATGTTATTCTGGCATCTTTTCTCCCTTTTTCCCAAAACGAAATAAACGCCAGTCCTCCTTTCTGCAGAATGCAATAAATCCGTTCAACAAATGACAGCGCACCATTCCACGCATTGTAAATAAACAATGGTGGCGCGTTGAATACACACAGAATCCTAGTTTTCCTCATCTACTTTGTACTTCATGATCAACAAACAAACAAAAACAAAATAATACTTGATTAATTGATGGCATTAATAAACCTGATGTGGTTTTCTGTGATGGGAAAGAAAAGTAAGCCATCAACATCTAATAATTTACGTGAGAGGCACTCGGGAGAGGGAAACATGCCGGCTGTTGCTTGTTCTCCCGACAACATCAAGCTTCTGTCATGCTAACACATTGACCCCAGGGGATCTTATGAAAATTATTTTACGGAAAGCCAACGAAAATCGAGCAGGACCCAAACATTTTTACAGCTGATCACTGTAAAAAAAAAGTTAAGCGATGACGTCCCAAGTATAACCGCAGCAATGACTGTGTTCTTAATATGACAAAGTAAGTGTTTTGATTAATGCTATTAATGTAAAAAAATAAATAATCAGTGTATACCACTAGTCAACAAAATGAATATAACATGGCAAAGATGAATGCACATTTATATATTGATTCAATAGATTTATAGCATTTTGTGAAAAAACGAATCAGTTTTTATAAAAATCTTTGAAAATCAAGTTATGGATTTTAATTTTTTATGTTTATTATAACCTAATTATAACCTAAAGATGCTATGTGAAAGTTTGTAAAAAATAGTGGTTTTCATATTGGTATAGAAAACACACTTTTACCAAAATTAGTCAAAATAGATTTGTTGCATTTTGGAACCTAACTCTTCATTTAACTGAAATGAATGTCTCATATAGAAAAAATAAATCCTCACATAACTTAACATAACAGCATAATGACATGAATAATCACATGGAAGCAGGATTGAAATGTAAATTGTATTATTATTACTGAAAAAACAGCAATATTACTGAAATAAACTCTGAGGTAAATGCACCAAACTTGCTGTTAACCGCAATAACAATAAGTCTAAATAAGCTCAATAACAGTGAAAAAAACCTACTATCTTTCAAAACTTTATATGAAAAACATTATATTTAAAGGAACTGTATTCTTACAATTATTTAAAGATGCAGTCATTATTCTATATTTTACTCCCGTTTACTGAGCATGTTCGTCTCTGGTCTCGCTCTGTTATACTGTATAGCGCTGATTGACATGTGAGCTTCCCCGTCTTTCAAACAGATATCATTCTGTATAGTTATAGTATGTGTGTGTGTAAACTGCAAAAAATTATAAACAAAAAAAAAATCTTAGTATTTTTGTCTTGTTTTCAGTAAAAATATAGAAAAATTCTTAAATTAAGATGCTTTTTCTTGATGACATTTCGCAAGGCCTCTAAAAAAAGAAACTTCTTATCTCAACCTTCAAAATTAAAAACACCAGTGAAGCTTTCAGCAGACTCAAACCCCTCCTTCATCAGAAACCCCCAGAGAACCAATCCTAGAACAGAGATGTCTCTCCTCACTGCCGTCTCATTGAGTTAAAAACATCCCCTTATCAGTGTGTGAGGACAACTCCACGTGTCTGCTCGGACCAGAAAGAGGCTCGGCACAACGTGTCCGGTCTGACACGTCTGAGGCAGGCGGCAGCAGCAGCGCTCATCTGACAGGGCTGCATGCGGCAGATGCTGCACAGCTAATTAGAAAAGTGTTTATGAGAAAAGCGAGGAAGCGCTTTCTCTGTGGGAGATGGAATGCCGGGTCACTTCTGACACACTTCATCAGTACAACACTGCCTGGAGTTGGAGAAACATGGAGGAAATGAAAAAGAGATGAGGAGAGAGAGAGGGATCACATCTCGTTCCTTGGGTTTACTGTAGCGGAATAGCGGGTGGTGATGACAGACGTCCTAAGTTCGTAAGACAGCAATGAGGCCAATTATGAGCTTCAGTTTTTCAAGACTGGGTTCAAATGGAATATAGATGAATTAGAGGAACATGATTAAAGAAAATGACCAGTTGTATTCTGAAGGGTGCAAAAGGAATAATGAGAGTTTTCAAGATCTACAGTCGTCAATTATGGGAAATGGAAGCGTTTTAAATGAGTGGCCTGTTTTTGCTATCAGTTTAACCTCATTAAAGAAAGCTGGATACACTTCCACCAGCCATAAGATAATATTTCTATTTGTGGAGTAAATACGCATTACTATATTACTAAATACTATCCCTTAAATGTGCAATGTGTAACTTTTAGAAGGATCTCTTGACAACAATGCAATATAACAGACATAACTATATTATCAGTGGTGTATAAAGACCTTACATAATGAACTGTATTGTTTTTATTACCTTAGATGAGCCATTTTTATCTACATACACTGCAGGTCCCTTTACATGGATGTCGGCGTCATGTTTCTACACTGTAAAAAAAACTCTGCTGCCTTAAAATTTTTTGTTAAATCAACTCAGATTTACAAGTCATGCCAACAAAAATTAGTTGTCACAACTTATAAAATATAGTTGAGAAAAGTCAACTTAAATTTATTAGTTATAACAACTCACCTGTAGTTAAAACAACTCATCATAACACAGTCTCACCCCATTTCGTCAATATTTGATGACACTTGACCATTCGTCAATATGTGACGCGGAGGGTATACCTTTCGCATAATTTTTTGACGAACTGGGGACTTCAATACTATTACGTCCGTTACATTCTCTTCTCCTATTTTCTTACCAATTTCGCGTCGGTTTAGGGTTAGATTACGCAAAATTAAACCGTGTACGCGAAATTAAACAGTGTACGCGAAATTAAACAGTTGTCACCTGGCGTTGGGGTTAGAGTTAGGTTTGGGTAGGGATGTCATTATGTAAATCTAACCCTAAACCGACGCGAAATTGGTAAGAAAATAGGAGAAGAGAATGCAACGGACGTAATAGTATTGAAGTCCCCAGTTCGTCAAAAAATGACGCGAAAGGTATACCCTCCGCGTCACATATTGACGAATGGTCAAGTGTCGTCAAATATTGACGAAATGGGGTGAGACTGGGTTGCTCATCTCTAGTCAAGATAAATAATAGTAAGTTGAAATGACTTGTAAATCTGAGTTGATTCAACAAAGAATTTTCAAGTATTTTTTACAGTTTACAGTAGCCCTTAAAGGAATAGTCTACTCATTTTCAATATTAAAATATATTATTACCTTAACTAAGAAGAGTTGATACATCCCTCTATCATCTTAGTGCGTGCACGTAAGCGCTGGAGCATTTAGCTTAGCCCCATTCATTCAATGGTACCACTCAGAGATAAAGTTAGAAGTGACCAAACACATCAACGTTTTTCCTATTTAAGACGAGTAGTTATACGAGCAAGTTTGGTGGTACAAAATAAAACGTAGCGCTTTTCAAAGCGGATTTAAAAGAGGAACTATATTGTATGGCGGAACAGCACTTTTGGGAGTATATTGAAAATGAGTAAACTATTCCTTTAAGTGTGTTAAAAATCGAAATCGCTCGTAAGTCACAGCCTCGAATTTCGAATAAAAAATTTTAATCGTCGATGCTGCCACACCCCCATGTCACGTCCGGTCGGCTAGCCAAGCGAAAAAAAACACATGTTGAGTGCTGCAAGTCAACCTCCTTTAACTTCGCTAGCTACAGCCAGTTAAAAGATAGCATGGCAGAAGCAGGAGATACCACGCGAGCTGCTCTTTACATGGGAAACAAAAAACAGCAAACAACAATTCATACATTATCAGATATTCACACAACATTACCTTATCCAAAAACCACGTGATCAGTCCAGATGATTAATATCCACAAAGGGCAGATTGTCTCTTTTTTCATCTACCACAGTGGCCATTTCTAAAGCAGGCTGCTTTTCAAAAAGTTTTGCTTTTGCGTTGTCTTTCTCCGTTTGTGCAAAAAGAGAGATGTTTATGGTCAGGGTCAGAGGCCATCAGCGAAGGTCTGTCCGGATGTGCGCGAGGGGTTAAAACAGGGGTAAAAGTTTGGCCCGCATCATATTTACATTTTTTTAATCTGGCACTCGAAGAAGAGTAGTTGAAGACCCCTGCACTACACGGACAAACTACATAGTGCGTTTCATCCCTACGTTTTCTCAGACGATGACGTGTTTGTCCAATGGTGGCTACCGAAGCTTCTCTATGCGTTACAAAGGATGGACCAAGTTTAGGAGTGATTTTATCAACTCACGCTGTCTATTTGCAGTGCTGTTGCTTCTACAACAATGTACAAAACAAGCTGCTGCCTTGATACTGTGGGTTACACCAGTAACATGCCCATCAACACTTTCTACTAGCAGTTTGCATGTCAACACGGACAACGCCAGAAGTATGGATGTACGTCATAGGTCTAACACAGAAGTATAAATCAGGCTTAAGTCACAGTGTTAACTCTGCATCCCCAATATATCACATAATAAACACCTGGGTTAAACATACTGGGGTCAGGTTTAAACAAGTACTCTTCAAAAGCTTGAGAAAGTCAACATGCTGTAACTACATTCACAGTTTTTCAATGCTAATCCTACTGGGAAAAATGATACTGAGAGCAGTGAGGAGAGTGAATCTGGAGGATGAAACTCATCTATTAGGTTTTCAGGCTACGTCTCAAGGCAGCTGTCCCTCTACACACCACACAGAAGAGGGTGACCAGCATCTCTTCTCATTTAAAATCCATCATTCTCCTCTAGAGTTCATGTACGCAGGGTCTCATTTCTTAAGAGCCCTCATGTTGTTCTGAACCTGTATGAGGTTTTTTTATTTTGATGAACACAAAAGAAGATATTTTGATAAATGATGGTAGCACACATCTACTATAACAATTAACTTCCAAAGTAGGAAAACAAATATTATGGAAGAATTGTGATAAATGATGAAGAAGATATTTTGATAAATTATGGAAAACACACAGTTGACGATACCCATTGTATTCCATAGTATTTGTTTTTCCTACTATGGAAGTCAATGGTTACAATCAGCTGTGTGCTTACCATCATTTATTAAAATATCTTCTTAACAGTTTTTTCAACAGAGTTTCAAAGGACTCCCCTTTAAACAATCCCAAACGAGGCATAAGGGTCTTATCTAGCAAAACGATTGTCATTTTTGACAAGAAAAAAAATTCACTTTTAAACCATAACAACTCGTCTATCTCCGGTCCTGTGAAGCGCCAGCGCGACCTCACGTAATTGCATAGTGACGTAGAAAGGTCACGTGTTACATATATGAAACGCACATTTGCGGACCATTTTAAACAATAAACTGACACAAAGACATTAATTAGTATCATTCGACGTCGGAACGGTCCTCTTTCTCCACATTTGTAAACACTGGGGTGTAGTTTCGCATTCGTCATCTGTGACCTCTTGACGTGATGACATACTACATTAGGTCGGACTGGCACATCACAGGACCGGAGATAGGCGAGAAGTTGTGGTTTAAAAGTGTATATATTTTTTATTTTTCTTGTCAAAAATGACAATCGTTTCGCTAGATAAGACCCTTATGCCTCGTTTGGGATCGTTTATAGTCCTTTGAAACTCCGTTGAAAAAACTGTTAAGTGTTGAGTTAAGTGTTAAGTTTTGGGTTCCATTAAAGTCCATTAAAGTGAGACAAATCCTGGAATATTTCTCTCAAAAAACATAATTTCTTCTCGACTGAATAAAGAAGGACATCAACATTTTGGATGACATGGTGGTGAGTAAATTATCTGGATTTTTTTTCAAGAAAATTGACTAATCCTTTAAAAGTTCAAGTAGTACGAGCTGGTGTGATTGAAAGGAGGCGGGGACTAATATGCATATTCATTGTTACACAAATTTGCATATTCAATGAATATACTCAAAAAAGCAAGGGTTGAGTGTTACATTCAACCTATTTAAGGCATGAATAAATTCTTTTCTCAGAAATAAACATATTAATATGGCATTTTTATTATCAAAGGGAAACTTTAGCAAAAGTTTGATGAACTTGATCAAAATGAACTAACAACAGGCAATGTTATTTACAACATATATTATTTAGTTTTTGTTCATTTATAAACATACTATTGTCCGTTGTAAATTCAAGCTCGTTCATAAAATAAAATATAAAAATTGCATGTGGAGAGCATTATCCAAGATGAATGAATTTTGTAAAGTAGTATCTTTTCAGTGGTATTATATTTCAGGATTTTGAATGAACTAATCTTAACAATCTAAAAAATTAACTAATCTTAACTGTGAAGTGTTACCAGATCAACTATAGGTAATAATGTTCATGCTAGAAAAAACTCAGTGTGTAAAATACTGTCCTCTAGAATAACAAACCCACTTGAGTCTTCTCTTCACTAACTATTTATGAAACATATATGATATTGATTCGGCCCATGTGTTTCCATATAGTACCATCTCCCTGTTGGTCTCTGTCTGTCTTTATGATTCATACGTGGAAGGATTTGTAGATTGTAGTGTTTTTGTTTATTTTTCATGTATATCTGGTTCTCAGCGGTTCTGTAACAAGTGTCCAGTGAGTTCTGCGCAATTGATTGATGGGATTTCATAGTGTAGAGAGCTCTTACCTGGAGTTACAGCAGAGCAGAAGCATCTCTCTGTTGTTCATAAGGACCTGCAGGAGAACGAGGAAGGCCTTGGCTCGGATGACTGGAGACGGACTCTCCAGAGAACGGATTATCTTCATAACAAAGTCCTGCGAAGAGCGTTCAAGCTGTTAGCAAACCCTTGTTAGCGTGCACGCGTTATTTAAAAGACCGGGAGGTCTCTGGACACTTAGTGTGGCGTAAGCCCCAATTGTCTTCCGGTAATTTGACAGGTGCTATCACTTACACAGCGAGGTGCTGGAGGGGATGGAAAAGGCCCCCAAAATGCACTCGATATAAAACAGAGGTTAATAAGTTAATGAGTTCCACAGTATTTAGTGGGCAGTGCATCAGGAGGAATTGATTAACTTCCACTATCAGCATAATTGGGGGGATGCTGTCAAAAGCAAAACAATCCGAAACATTAGGATTAACTACGGCACGAGACGGGGAGTTAATGAATTTCAAACGTACCTACTGTACTCTCCGCATGGATCGTAATTACATCAACAGTATTCCAAGCTGTGCTCCGAGATTGTGGCACATCCTTACCCAATTAGCCCAGTCGCTTGGCACTTCATTGAAATTTAAATTCGATGCTAGACGACGTATGAATAAACACGCCGCGTTCTGGACTTCTATTCGTCAGGGGAATTAAGCGGAGAAATCTACAGCAGCTTATAATTGGTCCAGAGGTGATCCACTGAGTTGTAGGCACTCAAAAGAGTTTTTCCAAATATTCGGTGTCAAATTGGAAATTTACATGCAAATGAATACAGGTCAAAGAAAATTAGCATTGTTAATCTGAGAGGGCCTTGAAGGCAGTATACATTGGCATTTAAATCGATTTCTCCAGCCCATTTTCTAATTGATTACTGCTTTAGATAATGAACAAAACAATATTTCGCTCATTCCGAACACGCGGCACGGCGATACACTGCCGAGCATATCTAGCAGAAACACAAGCTGGCTTATGAACAGAGGGGAAAGAACTTGTGAAAAGAAATGGAGGAAAGAACTGGGAGATTGGTGTATTATTCCCATAATGAGTGTTTGGGAAAACTGTTAACAGTCCTAAAACTTTCTGTATAACAAAACAGAAGTAATTCTTGCAGTGCAAACTAGTGCAACACAAATCATACACTTTTAAAAGCTTATAGAGTTTTAAATGTAGTGGTTTTCAATTCATAACACTTTACCATAAGGTTTATCTGAAGAACTAAGATGCAAAACCATCTGACATGCTTTTTCAATTAGGATTTTTATCATTTAATGTTTTTAGGTTCAGTAATTTCACTTTTTTCTTGCCAGCATTTTTTAATTGTGAGCCAGCACCAGCATTTTTTTTATGATTTTCCAAAAAAAATTCTTCTTTCAATTTTTTCTTTAAATAAATAAACAACATATCAAATAAAAAATAAACCCTCTGCTTAAAAATTTGTATCGTATCTTCATTTGTTCTCTTTTATCACCTCAATTTAATTTTAATTCAATTTTATTTATATAGCACTTCTCACAATTGTGTAATTGTTTCAAAGCAGCTTTACATAAATAAAAGCAGGCGAAAACACAGAAAAATCGGTGGAAAACATAAGCAGCAGAGTACAGCAGCTAAGATTAAACCATACTAGCGAGCGTAGTAATGTAATGTATAAAAGATGGTGCTAAGTTAAGCCAATGTCAGCTGACTCCAAAATATGGGTATTTTTTCTTCAAAATTACAAAATTTTAAAAGAAAAACTGAGATAATTGCATTTTGTAAAGAACTTTGTTAGAGATTTAGAATGATGATCAAAACAAACACAGAGTTTTTACTGTATTTGGATCTGTGGATGCTTTATTGTTTTATAAGTTGGGTAAGAGCACAACCTAGTGGGAAATAGCGAAAATATGGATTGCCGTAAAAACTTGTCAATGGCGGAAAAATTCAGTAATAAAATGCCTATTTACTCGTTTCATTGGTATTTTAAAATGTGACTGTACATGCAAAAATCTCCACTTCTAAAAAAAAGTCTTCAGTCACTCTTCACTGTGAATTCTGAATAAAGGTCAATGGCTTTGCAGTTCGGGCGGCCCGCCTAAGATGGGAAACCCTTCCGTCTTAACTAGGACCAAAATAATTCCGCTGCACAAAAAGTAATTAATTAACTCTTTCACCGCCATTGACAAGATATCTCGTCAATCAAGAGAAAACGCTTCCCCGCCAATGACGAGATTTTCCGTCTTTCCGCAATACCGCTATTATCCACCAGGTGGCAACTTTTTAAACCCGGAAGTATTGCCCTATGGCAAGCGGCTGCATGTACGTGTCTGTTTTAAAGATCGCTCTGAATGGGACCTCTATGAAAAGTCTGTCACAAAAATTTAATTATCTCTGCTTTTTGCTCAAAATGTGGTGTTTTTGCAGAAACCTACCCATATTCAAAAGCTGATTACAAAAGAACCACTGAAGGTAGGATGAAACGGTTTTTTTTTTTTTTTGAAAGCAGAGGGTCTGTTCTTTCATTTGATATATTGTATGTTTATATATTTGAAGAAGAACATTTTCTGGAAGGCATTAAACTTTGGTGAAAATCATGAAAAACACTGGCGCTGGCTGGCAACTTTTTGTAAAAACGCTGGCGGTGAAAGAGTTAATAGTAATAATGTAATTAAAAGTGGGAAATAATCCGTTTTTATAATCTTCGCGCTATCTATCTATCGTTCGCCAGAAGTTCTACAACATCTGCGTTAGTTTGTATTTATTAACCCTTTAGTTTCACTTCATCATGCAGCTTTTCCTATTAGAGGTATCTGTTAAAATCATTTAATTTATTAATAATCTAGTATGTGTTCATTTTCTGTAATAGTTTCTTCAAATTTTTTTATTATTAATAAGTTTTATTTGAGCGTTTTTAATAAAAATATTTTTATTTTCATCATGACGCGTACCCCCCTTTGATTGCCACACCCCTCGGCACCACCACCTTACAACAGTTTTTTTACATTAAAATAACGTTTCCAAAAATGTTTCAGTCGTTCAGCCACTCGAAACAGGGTGAACGGCACTTTCACTTTCGCTTTGCAGCCCTCTATTGGCCAAAACCGCACTAAAGAAGTTTCCAACCTTCGGGTCGTGGTCCTGTAGTTCGAGTGAAAACTACAAAAACTTGCTTTACGGCAGCCCTACAATCCAATCAGAGCCAGCTTTGCTGCAGTAGGCTAAATTGTTTACGGCAGTGGTAATTGACAATTCCGCTTCCAACCTGTATGGAGAGCAAAGAGCAAAAACTCTTTAGTGTTGCTTTAACTAACACATTTTCTGTGGGAAACCCTGAATATCATAATATATTCAGTAAACCTCCTTTAACCGAGTAAAAAACCCTTCTTACATGCACTATATACTGCAATTAGAGGACTTTGCTGAAAAATCGATGTGGCATTTAACAGGTTCTGCCAACAAACACATATTTCTGAATGTCCTGAGGCTGAGATTAAGCAGATTTAATTTACGTTAAATCTTCCCTTATTTTACATATGTAATCAGAGCAATGAGTTTCTCAATGAATTCATACTTGAAACAATTAAAGAACCAGCGACCAGAGTCGAAAAATAACTTTAAGAAGTCTCCAGCAGCTCCAGCAGCAGAAGTCAAGACTCATAATATATCTCCTCTGTCAGTGTTACTGCGGGTGTGATGAGAGATTGTGAGTGGCAGCGTGTTACAGTTGCTGTCAGCGCATGTGCTTCAGAACACAGTGTAGTTGCTGAGATGAACAAAAATGAGCTGATTTTAAAGTTGTTGACCGCTGAAGTGCTGGCAGTACTAAGAATACACGCTGTCAATAATGTACACGCAACAGAGCGAAATGGCACGGGCTGTACGGAGTACAAAGGCTGTGTGCCGCAACTGATTGGCAGAACTAAATAAATAAATAAATAAATGTAAAAAACAATGCACCATACACAAATGTTTCTTCGCACCAAATGGTCAAATATCTGGTCAAATTACACCTACACTGACCACCTGGTTAGGACAGTTTTGATCACAATAATGACTGTAGAAGAGACTAAGGGCCAGATTTACTAAGCGCTTGCGCCAGCGTAAACCATCATTTTGGCGGTAAATAACGATGTCGGAATTTACTAAAGACGCGCAGTGGATCATTAGCGCTGAAAAGGTGTGGTCTAGTTCTTTTTGCGACTGACCTGATTGCATATGCATTTCTAGGAGTTTCCCTTTCAGACGCAAACATTTTGGGAGGAGACTATTTAAATGATTCACGCAACGCGATTTACTAATGTTTGCGCATGTGTTATGTATGGCATTTGCGCGACTATTTAACGCCGAAAAAAGCATGTCTTAAATCATTTTGCGCTCGAAATGGCTGCAATTGTTGTTGCTAGGAGGAGACATCGCAGAAATCAGAGACTGCATGGTAGAAGGGAGAGGATTTCCAGGATCATTTTACCAGATAAGTTCACGCGTCTCTCTGCCTTTATTTATCGGCCTGTATATCACATGCACCTGCAGGAGCATCATCTCTGCTTATTTGCAACCATGCGCTAATTTGCGCTGCTCTTAGTAGATTGGTTGGTCATTATGGAAATCAGCTGTTGCGCCTGTGTTATTTAATTAGCGCTTTTTTAGTAAATAACCCGCAGATATCACCACTCCCATCAGCGCATTTTTGGAATTGCGCTCATGCGCTAATTTGCCCTGTTTAGTAAATCTGGCCCTAAAATGACTAAAAAATTTTACTGGGGCGGTACCATATTAAAAAAGTACACCTTGCACCTGAAACGTTCACATTAGTATCTCAAAGGTACATATTTCTACGAAATGTATACATTTCTGTACATAAATAGTAATAAGGACTGCCCCAGTGACCAAACCCTAACCATTTAGTTTAAATTAACCTATGCTGGGTTGTTTCAACCCACAGTTGGGTGAACTATGGTCAACCTTTTTTCAAGCGTAAGTGTGTTCAGAAGGTGCGTCTTAAAAAATCTTAGCACTGTCCCTTGGGTTTTTTTATCAGTGAGCACAAAACACTGTTCTCAGGACAGTTGCCGATATGCTCCACTGCCCCGAACTTAACTCGAAGAAATCTCACCAAGGATTTTACAAGCTGAAATTGAAACCTTGAAACTGAAATGTTGGCAAAAGAGCAGACATCTTTTCTGATACCCAAATAAAATTCCTCCTATTCAAACGCATTCATTAAAAGTAAGAAGAGGGAAAAAAGTATGAATGTTTTCTAAAAGCAGTGATACACAGACTATACATACATTACATGAAGACATTAATAATTAAGCATGTAACATTAATATTTAAATATATAAAAATGCCTCGGTTGTGTTTGTATATTTTATGAAACTATGAATTATGCAGTTCTGTCAAATCTTAAACCTTATGGTAAGCATTGCAAAGACCAATAAAATATACATTTATGTATTCAACACTGCACACACTGGATTACACAGACACATTTTCAAAACTCTTGGGGGATATTTGGTTCTGGATACTCAGTGAACTAAAAACG
This sequence comes from Paramisgurnus dabryanus, assembly GCF_030506205.2. Classification (NCBI taxonomy): domain Eukaryota; kingdom Metazoa; phylum Chordata; class Actinopteri; order Cypriniformes; family Cobitidae; genus Paramisgurnus; species Paramisgurnus dabryanus. The sequence goes on from NC_133349.1 coordinate 25,381,734, forward strand.
TATATGGCAAAAACAGACAGTAATACAATATAAAGGGTTTACGTACCCTGTCCTGTACCAGTCTGTGAGAGTGTGCTCCAGATGCCAACATGGCAGCAAACATAGTGAGCATGTGCTGTTGAACACGACTGATGCCTGACACCAGGCAGCTGAGGATGCTGGGTAATCCCACCTTGTCGATCACGCTCTGAAAGGCACCCGCGCAGTGCCGAGTTATTTTACATAGAGCCTAAAAAGACAGATAGAGGAGAAAAAGGTTGGTGGGTGTTGCTGCAGTTTTTTTGTTACACAAGAGATTTGTTGATCTAATTAATTGTTAATAACTCTGTTTATTTAAAGTGTAGTTACCCACTTTTGGAGTACACTGTATGATCTCTCCTGTAACTTAATAGGGGATTATCACGCTTCCGGGTTTTGTGGGCGGGACATGTCAACTTTGTGCATTTCATAAATACTTTGTTAATGAAGTAAAGTCCCCACATATTTGTACTTAAGTAGAATCTATAGTGCATACTTTTGACTTTTACTTCGTTACATTTTGCAACAAAGTATCTGTACTTTACTTTACTACATTTCTACAACACCGTTGTTCCTTTACGTACCTTTCTCAACAACTTTTCTATTCAATCTGGACCAGAAGAACTGGCATTACGATCCACCGGAAATGCACATGCACAAAGATCGCTGAAAGTGAAAGCTACTATGTATCAGCATGATAATTCCCTATTGGTAGGGAACTGTGTTAGCGGCACGAAAGGTTATGGGTTTGAATCCCAGGAAACACACATACTGATCAAATGTATAGTGATAAAGTCACCTTGGATAAAAGCAAATGCACAACGTTTAAAGTCAATCTTGAGAAATTGTTTCTAAACACATTTTACATGTTAGAAATGTTATGTATTGTTGAAACACGTCACAAAGACTATAAACTATGTAGTACTGAATTGCAGAGTTAGATCATTAAACAGTTTTTCACCATTTCTGAGTTCAGGACTTTTTACGAGGGCCTAAAACGGTGGCTCAATGGCGCACTTTAGCATGGCCCCGCCCCTAACATAATCGCGAGCATCCATTCAGATCCAAGATTTTGATAACTTATTTGATATATCTGGCATTGTTTTTAATCATTTGAATTTGTCTCGGTGTTCAATAACACATTTTTCTGTGGTGTCACATGCAATATCTGACTTTGCAAGGACTTTAATATAATTACTGACTTTTTCTACTTTTTTGGCCAAGCACCAAAGCAGCTTAAAACGCCTGGCGGAAGCCAACTGTAGGCGTTTGCACTGGAAAAATGACTTTCTTAAAACAAGCAAAAAAATCTGCCAATGGGGTGAGAACAGAAATCTTGAAATAAGTAAACTTTTTTCTTAAACACTAAATTCAATAAAAAATTTCACCCCATTGGCAGATATTTTTATCAGCAAAATGACCTAATTTAAGAATTTTTAGATATTTCTACTGAAAACATGACAAAAATACTAAGAAAGTGATTTTTTTGCAGTGTATCAGGTTTTTTTCACCTGCACTGCAAAAAATGACTTTCAAGAAAAAAATTATTAGTATTTTGGTCCCCTTTTTTATTAAAAATATCAAAAATTATTATATTAAGATGCTTTTTCTTGATAATCAAAACAACCCCAGAAAATAAGTCTAGTTTTAAGACCAAAAATATAAAATTTAAGTGATTTTGTGCATAAAACAGGCAAAAAATCTGCCAATGGGGTAAGCTAATTTTTCTTGAATTTTTCTTGAATTTAGTGTTTAAGAAAAATGTTAAAGATTTTTATGCTTACCCTATCGCTATATTTTTGCTTACCCTAACCTTTTTTGGTTGTTTTATGCACAAAATCACTTAAATTTGATATTTTTGTTCTATATACTAGACTTGTTTTCTTGGCTCGTTTTGCTCATCAAGAAAAAGCATCTTAATATAATAATTTTTAGATATTTTTACTGAAAACAAGACAAAAATTCCAAGAATAATAATTTTTTGCAGTGTGAGCACTTTGTTTGCTATGATACTTCTGCTTTGTTTATCATTCGTTGAACTGGTTGGTTGTTGTGATATTTGTCCCGCCCATCCTCCACTGTGATTGGACGACAGAGTGAGAAGTGACATCGACGAGCTGAGCGTTTCACCCAAAGTTGAAATCAGGCGCTGAGCGCAGACAAACACGTTTTTGAAAAGCGAGGCACTTCAATTTGAAACAATTGAAAATAAACGTTGGTACAAATGCATTGTGTGCACAACCCCTAACTAGATTTCCACCCCTTTCGGCTACCAAAAGCCTATAAAAATGCATTGAGTACTATTTTAAACATTCCATTTGAAAGGTTGTCCTCAACCCCGACATCATGATTTCAACTCTTCTGTGTATGTGATACTTACAGATATAGCGCTGACCCTGAGCGCATCCACAGTGGAGTGTGTGAAGAGATACCAGAGCGCAGGCCCCACCTCTGCAGTGATGAACCCCTGACCATACTGAGACTCTCGACTGCACACGTTCTCTATGGTTTTGGCGGCCATGTGATTCACCACTAACTCCTCCTGAAAAACATGAACACTAATTTGTGACCCACTGTAAATTTACTGTAAATCATCCTACCTAATGTAACCTTGATATTTAATATTGACTGAGTAAAGTCATGTCAATGATTAAAATCAAACTTTGATGCTTCTAATCTCATCATTACATTATGAGACTTAAGCTTGAAATTCACAGACAGGGTTTTCACATTTTGGTTTTAAAATGGCCATTTGATAAACTTAGCAGTCTATTTTTCTTGGGCAGCTGAAAGCTACTTCATTACTGTTTTGGAAGAAGCAGCAAGCTGGCTCTTACCAGGACAGAGAGAGAAGAAGGCAAGTTCACCAGGGTCTCTAGTTTAAGAAATAAAGACCTCACAGAGTTGTTATGGCAACCATTCTATGTAAGGCCTTTGCAAAGTAAGCAATAAGAAAATAAGACCTATGGAGAATCCTACAGAAAGCATGCCATGAAACTTAAGCTTAAAGGGATAGATCACCCAAAAATGAAAATTCTGTCATCATTTTAGCACTCCTTGTTGTTACAAACCTGCATAAATGAACACAAAGAAAGATATTTTAAAGAATGTTTTGATCATGAGCCCCATTCACTTTCATAGTAGGATAAAAGAATACTATGGCAGTGAATGGTGATCATGAACGGTTTGTTTATGAACATTCCTCAAAATATCCTTTTAACTTTTAATAAACTCCAAAACTACTTTTGTAAATAAACATTAAAATGTCATAATGACTCCAACGTGTGCAAGTTAAGGTATAATACACAATGTTCATCCACTAAATACTATCAAAAAAAACTATATAACATTAAATTGCACCCCATTTACTTTCTTAAAGAGGACATATTATGAAATTCAGACATTTTCTATGTCTAAGTGCTATAATTGGGTCCCCAGTGCTTTTATCAAGCAAGAAAATGTGAAAAAGATCAACCCAGTAACTTAGTTTTGGTAAACCATTCTCTGCAAGCATCTAAAAAAAATTGGCTCTTTGACATTTTGCTCCCCTTGTGATGTCAGAAGGGGATAATACCGCCTCTTAATCTGCACTTTCCAGCCACGACACTGCCATTTAGTGCAGATATCAGCTCATTTGCATTTTAAAGGACACACCCCAAAACAGCACATTTTTGCTCACACATACAAAGTGGCAATTTTAACATGCTATAATAAATTATCTATATGATATTTTGAGCTTAAACTTCACATATGTACTCTGGAGACACCAAAGATTTATTTGACATCTTAAAAAAGTCTTGTGAAATGTCCCCTTTAATACATTAATCTTATTGTGCAAGACTCATCTGTACATGTTAATCCGAAGTCAAAAACATTTGAGATCATAATTAAAATGTAATAATACAAACTGATAACAAATTGTATTTTTAATAAAGATGATTTGCTTTGCCTTTGAACCACCATTTCTGTATTTTTAAGTGGAATTCACGGTGGGGGTCATTGGGACCTACCCAATCTAAGGGTTTACGACCTAAAAATAATATTAACACCACACTGTGTATTGTAAACAATACAATAATATATAGAGTACTTACAGTAAAAAAATGTGTAAGTAGTAAAACAATACAAACACAAACAGAGCAAACAATATTTTTGAGTCCTCCTCGCATGCCTCACAGCCATAATAACTAATGTATTTTGTCATGAGTCTGTTATGTTAGCGATTATAACGTTAGCTGAAAGTCAAATTTCATTGATTGTAAACAACTTGAACCCCTGAAATAAACATATTATCCTTAAGAAGAATATTTTGGTCGATTTTGTCAACTTTTTCATTGAACCAGAGCCAAACTCTAAAAAGACAAATAATGACACCGTCTCCATACTAATAATAGCAATAAGGGCTTTCCCTGTGTACACATTTTCTTACAAATACAATTTTGGCTGTATTATTTGTGTACTGTTCAAAAATTGCTCTTGACAAATTTATTTTATTTCGACCCCCTCCTGTTATATTAAATTTACGCCTGTATTTATGACATCACCAAGGCCTCTTATTTTTCAATCCCATCAAACTAAGACCCATTCAACATTTTTTTTCTCACCGAGTATCCTTATCCACATTAGATTACGCAAGTAAAACGATTTGAAGATGCTGTTTCATGTTGACTTCAAAAGCACTTATGCTCTTAAAAAACGCGTACACGCAAATCTAAAGGATATGGTTGTAGGGTTAAATGTTACTCTAGATGTGCATTCATAAATCTATTACAAAAATTTGTAAGTGGGACGTGCAGACCTTTACGAATTTCACGCAATTACATCATGACCTAAGAGTCCCACAACGCCCTCCAAACTTCCCAGAATTTCTTACCGCAGCAAATCCAGCTCTTGTATAAGGACGATGTGCAACGATTTATAGGCGCATTTTTTATGTATTCAGGACCCCTGTCCTTGAGCGTGTGTCTCTCCGCGACCAAATCTGGTGGAAATTAAACATTTAACAGTTCAACAAACTGCATGAACGCCGAGTCGACTGAGGAAAATAGCAAATGGAGAGGCTGGGCATATCTTAGAGGCACAGTTACACTGTGCACTGCTGCTATGCAATATGGATGTCTTTACTGTAATGTAGTTCCTAGACCCCTGTTCTCGAAGCTCAAAGAAAGTTCAGCGTAGTCCATGGAAGAGCTGCGTTAATACACATACTGTATCTCAGAGGCAAAAATGTGTAAAGTGGAATATTCTGACGCAATACAAATAACACAGCGGCTCCTCCAGAGTCCCTGGCTCTACAATATCTCTTTGTGCCGAAGTCTGGTGGTCTGGCTTCACGGAGGCTTTAGGTAATGAACTCTCCAGAACAGTGGAAATGACTGACAGCTGCTACAGGGTGCGAAAGGCGGGGGCAATGCAGAACAGGGTTTTTTTCTTGTAGGCACAAGTCTAGTCGAAAAGGCATTGAAAACAGAACTAAAATCTTTCAGCCTCAGGATTCCCAATACGCTCCATTGTAGGCAAGTGTGTGCTTTTTAAAATACACACAGCGAGTTTTTTTCCCACTGAGGTCTGAGCGAGATGCTTCGGGGATCGTATGACTGCGATGGAGGGGAGAGTGTTTTGTAGGCTCTCCTGACCAGAGCAACAACAAATTATCCAAACTAAACCTTGCCATGTGGGATAGTTCACCCAAAAATGCTCGCCCTCATGTTGTATGCGTATCTATATTTAAGACATTTTGATAAATGCAAATACTTTGGAAGCCAATGTATCGACAAACATAAAATATACATTTCTATTAGTGTAAAACAAATTCATAAGTTATATAAATATGTTGAGTAAACTATGACATTTTTGGACAAACTATTCCTTTAATATACGCAGATTTTTGCAGCATGTAACATTTTCAGAGGGTTTGGACACAGATGTCTTGCCCAAATCACGCTGCTCATCTAAGCCATGAGCTCTGGCTGACGCGCTGCACATAGGACTTATTCCAGTGTATGTTTATATATAAACTAGCGGCTGCCTCCCAAACCCACACAGTGTCAGACTTACAGGGGCTACGAGGTGAGGACAGCTTCTCGCTAGAGATCTGTCCTCCAATCTCTGCCTCCTTCTCTCTCTCCCTCACACACCTCTGCTGAGCTTCCCGGCTCGATTCTTGCCTCGGGCCATGCTCGAGCCAAACTTTACAGAATTTATGTATTTCTCCCAAATTCTCTCTCGCAACATCAGCAGTCAGTAACTCGATACGGTTACAGGAGGTCAAACCTAAACTAGTCTACCTTCGTGAAAAAGTCGATGTGCGAATGGAAACAAAAAGTGGTGATGTGCAAAATAAACTTTAAGATGTTGGAAGTGCAATTACATAATTCCTTTGACACAGATCCGTTGTCTTAAAGCTGCAATCCGTAACGATTACCTCGATATCGCCAACTTTGTGTAAAACAGTGGTCGCAAACTCTTCACCTTTCAACAATATAACATAATCTGGCCCGCAGAAAGATTTTTGTTTACTTTGTTTCATATTCGTTTGATTTTTGATTTAAACGTTTAAGGGTTCGTTTAAATGTCCGCCTAACAACGCGTGTTAAAATGAGGCAAGGCATTTCTTACTTTCCCAAGTGCTCGAGGGGTTGTGCCTAGGATATGAAAAGAGGAAAGATGAGAAGAAAAAAAAGAGGATAAAATTATGTAGTATACTGCTATATATAATGAAGTATATCTAATATATCATTATGTAGCTGGATATGAAATTACACATAGAGCAGTAATATTATTATTATTATTATTATTTTCGATCCAACTGTAGCTTATGTAACATTTACTACCCATTCAAAAGTTTTAGGATCACTTTCACTTATTAATATTTTCCACAATAGCAAATTCATTAAAATAACAAAGATGGAACATAATGAATTCAATACTATGACTGAAACAATACAAAATAAATCAAAGCAGAAACACTTACAGGTGGCAAAAAGTATAATACATAAATGAATTTAGAAATGTAATTTGTTAGTTTAGTGCAAGGTTGTAGTAGGCATAATAGTTATTTAATATAAGGTTAAGAAAATATTTACTTTTTTTATAAAATAATGTATATTAATATTAATACTTTTCAAGTATTATTATACATTAAATAATAGAATTTAAAAAGTACATTTACAGACATATTGTACTTTTTTAATGTTAAAATAGCTTTGTGGCCCTCAGATGAAATGTAAATCTTAGAAATGGCCCCAAGCCATTTTGAGACCCCTGGTTCAAAGGCTCTCTAAGCGAATCTGCGAGACGTTAGTTTTTGTTGACGTTTGAAACTGTTTTCAAACAGACGGAGCGTAGCTAACTCCTCCCCCTCCCTTCTGTGCTTTCATGAACGCGCCCAACCCCCACCCCCAAATCCTTTTTGTCGTTTATTGGCTGGAATACTTTGTTTTGTTTTGTGATGCTAGGTTTGGCCACTTGTTGTTATTGCCGTTTGTGAAGCCTGGGCTGTCTACAGAGATCGCGTTTTTTACAGTTTGATCAGCGGACAGGCAGCAAGCAGATAGTGAGGAGATGTTTCCGGTAACAAAAAATTTTTTATGGTCTAAAACGCTTCAATTCGCTTAGAGCGCCTTTAAAACATAAAAGTGCAGGTTATTTTACGTTATTATCTGTATGTTTGTTGAAAAACAACTGACATTTGGCTCATATTATAAATCATTATTATAACACATTTTGAAATGGGATAAAGCAGTGAAACAGTTTTGAACACTGATTGTTTATGAGTTTGCTCAATAACGGAATTTTGTTTATTTTAACTAATAAAAAGTTGTGCCCCATACAAAACTGCCATGTCGCTGATGTGTTCTGAGTGGTTGCTCACTAGCCTTTCCCAAAAAAATCTATGATATTGTGATCCTTATAAAAGTGTTCAGTTAGATTTTCGTGCATTTTTATGCGAGAGAAAAAACACATTTTATGGCACATTTTAAAACTCAGGGTTAAGGTTTTTTTAATAAAGCATTACTTTACTTTCATAAAAAATCCAATAATTTAATCTATCACATATCATTCAAGATGTTTAAATCTTTTGTTCTTCATTCTAAAAGAAATTAAGTTTTTTGAGGAAAAAATTCCAGGATTTTTCTCCATATAGTGTACCTCATTGCAGAAATTGCAGTTTCAATGCAGCTTCAAAGGGGTTTTAATGATCCCTAACAAGGCATAAGGGCTTACCTAGCAAAATGATCGTCATTTTTGGCAAGAAAAATAAAAAATATGCACTTTTAAACTAAAACTTCTTGTCTTGCACTAGCCGTGTGATGCGCCAGCGCAACCTTACATATTACGTAATCACGTCGAAAGGTCACGCATTACATATGTGAAACGCACACTTGCGGACCATTTTAAAAAATAAACTGACACAAAGACATTAATTAGTATCAATTTACATACAACAACATTGGAATGGTCCTCTTTCTTCACACTTGAAAACACTAGAGCGGTAGGTAGTTTTGCAATCGTCATCCATGACCTTTCGACGTGATTACGTAATACATAAGGTATTACTCAAGGCTAGTGCAAGACAAGAAGTTGTGGTTAAAAGTACTTATTTTTATTTTTTGCCTCGGTTGGGATCATTTAGAGCACTGTTTCCCAAACAGGGGGGCGGGGCCAACAGGGGCCCTCAGCAGAATATCAACGGAGCCTTTATAAAATATTGTTGTGGGAAACTAGATGGCCTTGAAGTAAAAAAGGTTGGGAAATACAGTTTTAAAGGCTTTTAAGCTGCATTGAAAATGCTATTTTAAACTACATTAAAACTGTTAACTTTTGAGGTCCACTAAAGTCCACTATATGGAGAAAAATTTTGCTCAAAAAAATAACTTTCTTCTTGACTGAACAATGAAAGACATAAACATCTTGGATAAGATGGTGGTGAGTAAACTATCAGAATTTTCCTTTGGAATATTTCTTGAAACGCTGAATATTAATAACAGTGATGGTTCCTTCGAGCTGAGATGGCAATAATTAGTCCAGCTTGCTACATGTCACTGGCATTTTGCGACCATCTGGAAAACTGTTAAAAGAGTAAATTTATGCTAAATTATGCTCCTTGGGCTCATTTTTAAAATAATAAAAAAAATTGGACTACAGGTGTTTTTTACAGCTACGTACACTCGTGCCAGCCTGCTTTGGACTTCCATGTGCATGTTGGTGAGAAAAAGAGATTACATAAAGCTTTCAGAGGTCATCTCTAGGTGGTTTCTTCTAACAACACATACGTCTGTTTGAAGAAGCTGCACACCTGGCCCTGTATAAAGGACTATGTAAATTGCCTGAGCCAGGCAGGCCTTTCATTAGTGTGATCTCACTGTTGAGCTCTTTCTCTCTCTCCCAGCATCAATCCATTCAGTCCCAGGCACATAAACATTCTTTTATTCTGCCTAATGTGGGCTCTTCCAATCAAAAACACTGGCTGGTCAAAACAGGGGATGGGACACGCTGATTAAAGTCAAGATGAAACGGCACTCAAAATCCATTTCAATTATGTAATATGACATATTTGAAAGAGAAAAAATATGCATGGTGGGACTTGCCTACGAAGAACTGGACTGGAGTGCGTGTTTCAGACCTAATCTAGATCTGGGCTTAACATCAACTATGCAGGATTATTCCCTCAGTAAAAAACTAAGGAGGCTTGTAGACCAGACTGACCAGAAGCTTCTCAACATATTATAATAGTAATGTTTTGTTTACAACTTTATCAGAAGGTTATTACACAACCTTTATTTTCCTCCCAAACTCAAAAACTCTTTCACCAGACAGCCCTAACCACAATGTAAATGAAATTAAATCTCCCCACCTTATTATTTGGTTAATCAGGAATGTCACCAAAGAATGATTGCCAACGCGTCCTCCATCATTAACTGTGAAAAATGAAATTCCCCGTTGGGACACAATCACAACGATCGCCTTGCTGGCCTTTGGCCTCCCAGTTTCTCGCTGACGATCGATAAAAGTTGATAAATTAAACTTTTCCCAAAACCTGTCGGGAGTAGGGCAAACACATCATCTCCATTCAAAATGTTTAAGAAACACTCTTCTTGTTCGGGCTTCAGTTGGCAAATGCCGGGAATATTCTCCACAACAGAGCAAATAGCATTCTGTGTCTCCATGTCCGCTGTAAACTACAATCTTACATTCGGCTCTTAGCGTCTACATCATGGCTCTCAGCCCACCCTCTGTTCGTTGATTGGGCCGGCCATTTTGGAGCCAGAGGAAAATGGTTATGGCGGTTGATATCTCAGACTAGGTACAGAAGCAAAATGAAATTAAGCGGAAGTACGAAGTCTGACATAATCAGGCTAGCGTAGTGTAGTGTTCGACAAATATGTGTGTAAAGGGTTGTCCCTATTCTCTTAATGAGTAATGGATGTGTTTTGGGTGTATCGTGCAATAAACCCATGACAGCCTAATCTCCAATACCCTTTAAAAGCCAGCTGCACTCATACCATGGCAGATTCCCTATTTACATGGTGGAATTTCTAAGCAGAAAAGCTGTAAGCGGAGGAAGAGGACCACCAGTTCAGGAATTGATATTAAAATAATTTGTGTTTTTTTATTGAAATTATTATTTTAAATATGCAAAAAGTATAATACAATGAAAGCTTTGGTTCTCCTTAAAAGTTGCTTTTTTAGTTATGTAGTAATAGGTCCTGTAATCTGTCCTCATTTATGTCCAGAAGACAAAATAATAATAATTTTTAACAGTTTTCATATTTATAAATGTTTGTGTGCTCCGGCGCGTCCCTCTGTGTGTATTTAGCAAATTAACGTGTGTTTTCATCTTGTTTATAGGCACATATTATTAACCCGCACTTTAAATAAATAAAAAAAATTTGCCTCAGTGACTTACTGTAAGACTAGGTTTTAATTGGTGAATGGCATAGACTATTTCAGTTTCCTCAAAATAGCAATGCGCCAACAATGCGCCTGAACAAACTTTCGGCCCAGCATGCCCATGGGCGCACAAACGGACGAGGAGTAAATGCATTTGCTATTTAAAAAATTTGGCACAAGATGTGAAAGTGCTAACTGCATTAGGCTAAAACTAGCAAAAAACACCTTTGTTGCATATACAGTATGATAGGACCATAAATGTTACTTTTAACACAACTTGTATTGTGCCTTTTAATTTATTTAACACAAAATCAAGATAAAACAACACATGATGTGCTAAAATGACATTAAATCGCATAATACAAACAATATGTTAATAATTAACCATTAAAGGGATAGTACGGCCAAACCCATGATTTACTCACCCTGAAGCCTTCCGAGATGCATATGTGTATCATTTTTCAGACGATGACATTTTCAGTTAGTTTAGAAAATGTTTTAGATCTTTCAGTTAATCAAATGTGAAGTTATGGGGTCCACGACCTTCAAGTCCAAAAAATGTGCATCCATCCTTCACAAAATAAATCCAAACGGCTCCACGATGATAAACAAAGGTCTTCTGAGGGTAATCCTCGCAGTTTCGTTGTAGAAATATCCACATTTAAAACTTTATAAACGAAAATAACTCGCATCCGGTAATGCCGCCATCTTTGTCGCGTCCGCATTCAAGATCAGAGCTTTACGCAGCTTACAGAGGCTACTCTGCTGCTGCTCTGTGCCTCCGCCCTCTGTATTTGTCATACGTCACTAAGAAAAGTGCGTACACTACGCTAATACTCTCTCCTGAATACAGAGGAGTCTAAGATGGCGACGCTACCGGAAGGTAGTTATTTTCGTTTATAAAGTTTTAAATATGAATATTTCTACAACAGCACCGCGCGTATTACCCTCAGAAGACCTTTGTTTATCATCCTGGAGCAGTTCGGATTTATTTTGTGAAGGATGGATGCACATTTTTTGGACTTGAAGGTTGTGGACCCCGTAACTTCACATTTAATGAACTGAAAGATCTAAAACATTTTCTAAAATAACTGAAAATGTGTTTGTCTGAAAAACGATGGACATATGCATCTCGGACACCTTGGGGGTGAGTAAATCATGAGATTAATATCATTTTTGGCCAAACTATTCCTTTAACGATTTTTTAGAGTGTGGTTACATTCAAAATTTCTTAATCCTATACTTATTTTATCGTATTTTATTATCAAATCTTTTTCTATGTTTTATTACTTGTTTTATTACAGTAAGCTGACCTACCTAACCAGACCAACATTTCACTACAAGTTGTATCCTGTGTATAACCGTGTATGTGACAAATAAGAAACGGAATTGAATTGGGTGTGATTTATGACCCCGTTACATTTATGGCTTCTGTATTGTACAGTATCTAGGCTGTTCTATAAAATGAAATAGTGTTCAGATGGCAATAACCTGGACAGCATGACAAGAAAACAAAAAATGTCGATTTTGATCCGCTTTTGCCGTTAAACTGTGCTTTATTTAAAATAATGGGAGACGGTATGAGCGTAATAAAATTATTCATCCGCATCAGATCCTGCACACCGACAGCCTTCAGTAATAAAGTCGCCTAGCCTTGGCGATCAACACGTTCAACGATGTTCGGTGGTGATGGGCCTGAGGGTGATGCATACCAAAAATCTGTTGAGGACTGATTCAGTAAACGCGCAGGGGGAGCGTTTGTTGAGCTGTTGAATGTGTTTGATTACGGCGGGAAGGAGATCAGAGGCGAAAACACATTGGTATAAACTGTATTGCTGTCCTCGCAGCCATTCATATAGAGAGTCATATAAGGGTCAGTGCGCTCTATAAAGAAGCATTACAGGCACAGCTAATAGAGAAGGACTGGAATATGCACAGTGTGTGTGTGTGTGTAATAAATATTTAATGGAGGAGTAGTGTGATGCCCAGTTGCAGCCCAAGGCTCTGCTACACGCCACTTACTGTGAGCACAAGCCTTTCATCATCCACGTACACGCACTCATACACACACACACACACACACACACACACACACACACACACACACACACACACAGCTCATCCAGCTGCAGTCTGACCTGAAAACCTGTCTGCATGCAGCTCCGGCTGTCTTTCTGAATTAAGAGCATTCTCACTCTCGATTGAGCACGCTATATTATCCGGCTCGAGCATCCTCTCTCTCTGTGTTAGGTATCATCACCCCTCCCCCAATCTTCTCCCATCATCACCACCTTCCTGCCCTTTCTTCTCCTGCCCCTTTAATTCCCTCTCTCGCCCTCACTCTCTCACTTTCTGATGTCTTGTTTCCTGAGCTCAGCTCTCTCTGAATCAGCAGCGGGTCAGCACGGTGAGGCATTACAATTACTGCCTACATCAGCCTCCAAACACCACACGCGAGCACGCATACAGATTTAATACTGTACTCGTACAACTGATGCTAACGTTGTAAAATCAGCTGAATTAAATTAGCTGTCGTTCCTTTCATCGTCTCTCCGAAACCTGTGGCGTTACGCTCGCAGGGTGTCATTAGCATGTCGTGGGAGCGGCAGCATCGGGAAGTCGCAGCAGCATCTGGCCGTTGCCTCTGCTTGAATCATGTAGCTGTCAGTCTAGACCTGCTTTAAAAAGAGTGATCAACTGTACAGGCTGATGGCAGTGCTGCTGGGAAGAAAGAGAGAGAAAGAGAGAGAGAGAGGGAGAGAGAGATGCTGGAGGAGAAGCTCTCTATTTGATTAGTGAGCTTATTACTGCAAGGAACTCTTGCTTATCAGCCGTGTATCCTACAATAGAGGTATACTTTTCTTACTTTAGTTTTGCTCGGTTTCTTTATTTATACTTATTGATTAGCAGTGCATGTAAAGTTTTAGCGCGTCCCTGTGCAGAATAACGGATAGCACAGCATACTTCTATACATCAGACATGCCATACACACATGGACAAAAACATAGGGTGCAAAATTAACACTGAATAAACAATAAAATGAGAGTAAAATCTACTGGCATTATAGGGAGGTTAAAAATGTCAACTGTAAATATATTTTCATTATTCATTGTATAAATATAAAAAGGGGGGTTGTAATTGCTACACTGTTAAGCCCGATTTATAGTCGTGCGCAGGCTATCCGTAACCTGTGCGTAGCTCTGCGTAGCCTGACGTGCACCTCGCAAAAATTTTAACAGCGCGTCAGTTCTACGCGGACCGCAAGCGCTGTGATTGGTCCACCAGAACCCCTCCCATCAGGTAAAAAACTGCGTCATATGTATTTCCGTTTGCGACGGTGAAAACAAAGATGAGCCAAGTTGAGGAGTGATTTAACTCAAACTGCAACAAAAGTCGCTGTTTATTTACTTCCATCATTGCTGGTCTTCTCAAATCATACACAACAAGTTGCTGTTTCTTCTTCATTTGTGGGTTAACTTGCCAAGCTTCTTCTTCTCTGACGGTCGCGCTGCTACTGTGGTTACACGCGTGGATACTGCCCACCAGCGGTTTGCGCGTTTGTTTGTATGTCGACGGGGAGGACGATGCAAAAGTATAAATGAAAACCGACACAGAACCTACGCCGTCGCGGCTACGCCATGGGACCTACGCACAACTATAACGGGCCCTTTACCGTGCGTGAAAGCCGCAGGTGAAATTCTAGTCATCGAGACATTCACGCGGAAATTCGTGTCATGGGAGGGGCTTCTGCAACTCCGCTCGCTTCCTGTAATCACGTCACTACTAGAGCTAGCTCCTGGCACGTTTTTCCGCCAAAGTTCAAATTTTTCAACTTGCGCGTTTCCCGTGGCAACGCTCAATTCGCACCATTCGCGTGAACTAGACACGCAAATGAGGTGGAATCGCATCTACCGCGCTAAACATCACATTGACTTAATATTGAAATAACTCATGCTTGACGACTCTGCCTCAGCTGATCTGAACACAGCATTAGAAAAAATTGTCAAAATATTGTATGTATCCTAGATGTCACTGGGGCAATACCCTTTATATAGATCCTAATATGTACCATTAGTTACAGATATGAGTTTGGTACCAATATGTATCTATCGCAGTGTTGTGGAAAGTTACTTTTAAAAGTAATGCATTACAATATTAAGTTACTCCCAAAAAAGGTGACTAATTGCGTTAGTTAGTTACTTTTTATAGAAAGTAATGCTTACATTACTTTTTAGTTACATTTGCGTTACTTTTTCTTGGCTGATGCTTGGTCTCTTTCAGACCTTGCAGGTGTTTTTTATGACTGAAAAGTTCTGCATTCAGAAATTGCATATTTCATCATAAAAATGTCGAGCTCTGGCCTGCCATCTCAGTTTCTGACTCAAACTGTTCCCACACAGGGGTGTATGCATAGAGTATAATGTAACTACGTTCAGTTTAATTCAGTACGTAATTTTTTAATCTAATTAATTAAACTAAAAAAGTAACTTGCATTTCTTTTTTTAAAAAGTAACTCAAATATTAATGTGTACATTTTAAAAGTAATCTGATACTTTACTCGTTACTTCAGAAAAGTAATATTATTACATAATGCACGTTACTTGTAATGCATTACCCTCAACACTGATCTATCGTGGTACTAATAAGCACTCTTTGGGTACTAACTTGTACTACAGTAAGTGTTGCAAATGTGTCCTTTCTAAAAGGGGACAGCAGCCCCAGTGACAGCAGGGGTATACATTTTGTCTTTTTTACCGACTGTATATATTTCCACCATCCACCCTGGAAACTACACCTGTGGCCAGTTGGCTGACTTTTTCAGGACTTGCAAAATAATCAAACAAATAATCAAATGCAATAAATGCCCTTCATGATTTCAAAAACAACTTTTATCGCATTCCAAAATACTATAAAACATAAATCTAGAAAGCCATTTTATACTTATTGGCGACATGATGTTAAGCACCAAGAATGCACAAAAATGAACTTACACCCGGGACACACCTGCATGGCAGGATGTTGTGGAGCAGATCTGGGAACAGTGCTGGTGGGATGTGCTCATGTACAGTAAACATACTTTTGAACACTGATATTAAATCTGATCCACACTGCATTTAAGTCTAGCATTTAACACAAAGAATTATGGTTCAAGGTATACTTCACACCAAAGTAAAAATTCTGTCATAATTTACTCACACTCAAGTTGTTACAAACACATAATAATTCAAATTCTTTGTTCTGCTGAACACAAAGAAAAATACTTTAAGCAATGTTTGTAACCAAACCGTTTTGGGGCACCATTGACTTCTATAACATTTTAGGAATTACCCCTGGCTCCTGCTTCATTATTGAATGCACTGTAAAAATTATTAATGTAGAAAATGATTATGTGTAGTAAATTGAATTCTATTTTTTAAAACATCTATTCTTGGTTTTTAACCAAAATTTTAGTAAAAAATAACACAAAAAATTTAAATTCAACTTAATTGTATCATGTTAATTCTACTTAAATTTGTTAGAAGGAAATTAACTTAATACTTTTGTGTTGAAGCTACTTGAATTATTTAAGTAAATATATCTAACTAGGCAGTGGACTTGCTTTGCATGGGACTGCATTTGGAGAGTCAAATTTGAAATTAAACGCTTTTTATGTGTTTTTAACTAAAAAGAAAGACTTATTAGTGTTTTTAATGTTAAATTATCTTTGAGATTTAGAAGAGTTTCTGTTTCTTCTTTGAGTTTTGTGGTTACCATCATTCAAAAGTGCTCTTGTATAAACAAAGGGGGCCAAAATGAAAATCATGATGTGTACTAATGCCAATACTGAGACCAGTGTCTTCCCAGTTGCTCAAAGAGGTGTATCCTACTTAAGTATTTTAGTTACATTTTCCAAGCATCTGTGCTTTATCAGAGTGTTTGTCTTGGGAAAAAAGTTACTTTACTAAAAAATTTTCACTACATTCTAAAGCATAGAGTCATACTGTGTATTCCTTTTATATTGCATATTAAAATTGATTTAATACCTAATTACATACTTTCTTGAGTAAAAGTACGAAACTACGTTTTACTTAAGTAAAACTACAAAAATTTACTAGATGTTTAATGTACTTAAATATTAAATATAAACCAAAAAACTTGAAATTCTGAAATGTAGTGGAGTAAAAATTATGATATTATGCTTTGGAACGTAAGAAAGAAAACACTTATAAAATACGAATACTTGAAAATGTACTTTTATGTAGAAAGTAAAAATACTTAAGTAGTATACACCTCTGCTTGCTCGACATAATGTGGTATATAATAATAAATATGTAAAGAAAACAAGACATTTTACGTGATTAAATCAGGAAGATTCCAATAAAGAAGTAACCCTTTAAAAACAAGATTTTTAAGTAAACATCACATGTTTATACAGTGTAATTTAAAAAAGTTTATTTAGTAAACTTAAGTAAATTCTACTTATTTTTGAAATTTACTTAAAAAATTACTTAACATATTTAAAAGTCAGAAATAACAGCCGACACTTGCACGTCTTATATTGTAACAAGCAACTAGCATGTGAACTAATAACCAAATTCAAAACCGAGCACACATAGTTTTAGCTGTGTTTTGGTATAACGACTACATTTCTGATGGATAAAATCAAGTCCCACCCTACATCCGCGTTTCTTATAAATACAGCTGATGCAGCTTCCTGTTGACCTGAAGTCATTAACCTCACAGACTTTGGCAACTTCAGCAGTATTGTTTCCGGGCTGTCACAAAACAAGCCTATTAGATCTACCCCATCCCTTCAATCTCTGCCCTGCAGCACTGGTTCTCAAATGCAGCAGGTGGGAGAACGGGTGGCATAGGGATTTAATGAAGCCAGTGTGTCCCATCACCACCGGCACCGGCATAACATGCCAACTGAGGCTCTCTGAGGAACTGCATCAATAACACACAACACACTGTTTTAAAGATAGTAAACAGTTGCTGATCATTAAAGGCCATCATTGCGAATTTGAAACTTCAACCAGCTGAGAATATAAATTTAAGTGCCGGCAAAAAAGTGATGAGACAAAAACTCAAATGCTGCATAAGCAGGATAAAGCAGAAGGCTAAAATTGGGCACCATACACTAGAGGGCACAACTTTACGCCGATTTTTGGCAGCTGACCAGCCAGAAATGATCAGCTAAGGAACCTTATTCTCGCACAATACTGCAGATGAGCAATACGGGCCGTGGCTCCGCTCTAAATTGCCTTCTTAATGGTTGATCTTCCCCTGCTAATAAAGGAATAATGAGGGAATCTATGTGGTTCTCTGTCCCCTGTGGAAGTGAATGCTCAGCAAACACGAATGGTGTCTGTCGCCATGCAGATGGCTTCCAATCTTAAACAATGCAGGCCAGCGTGGTTAATTGCTACTGAGACAACCTGAGGTGCGGTTACGTGACTCTTTCTGCTGCAGGTGAATGAACGTGTTTGCGTGAAAGCACTGATTGACAAGTGAGCGCGTTAAGCGCCCTTGACTCGCGGCGGGCGGATTATGCCTATAAGGGCTGGGGGAGGTTTCATTATCAGAACGATCCCCCGCCCCCCATCCGCGCTTAGCCGCGTACACACGATACACGCGCTCACACACACTCTACGAGGACAGTGTAGCAGTCTTACCCCTTCCCGAAGGCACCTCATTAACACGGTGTAGGCGGCAGCAGGAACGACCCACAATCCTCCTGGGCGCTCTTTCTTCTCTTCCTGCAGGGGAAGGAAAGTACGAGTGAGTGTGTGCGAAGAAAGAGAAAGAGTAAACTATTACAGTGACTCATTGGGGGAACAATTAAAAGCAGTAAAATGCGGCGACCGTCATAATGAGGCTAAATAAATAAAGTCCCACATCGGTAAATAAAAGGACTCGGGCAGGTAAAGGAAACCGAGCACGAGTGATGAGGAACGATTGTGTCAATTAGATGGGAAAGCGGGGAATGAAGTGAAGCAACGTTCTCCTCTCATTTAACCTCTGAGGCTAACAGCTCAAGGTCTTCATACTGGTAAAGGCCTCGTTTCACTTTGTTTAAAACTAGCTGCAATAAACAGATATACTCTGTAATAGACAGAAAAAAAGTTATTTTAATTGATCGTTACATTTTGAGAGGTAGCACTTTTCGAGGCCTTGAAAAGTTAAAGAAGTACGTAAAACATTTATCAGTGTTATCAGCTCTGCACTGCCAGATTTTTTTTTTGTACCCTAGCTGTCACTGGGGCTAGATCCTTTCGTAAAGTACACTTTTGTCTCTAAAGGAGTTCATATTAGTACTTTAGAGGTGCATTTTGGCTCCAAAGAGAGCATATTATCACCTCAAAAATACATATTATTATATCAAATGTAAATATTTGTACCAAATGTATACATATCTGTATCTAATGGTACATATTATGACCTTTATAAAGGGTAGTGCCTTAGTAACAATTGGGGTATATTTATTTCTAACAGTATACAGTTTAAGGGAGTAAACACAAACTTATTTTTCTTTTAATTACTAAAATTACACTAAAAGACAAAAAACTACAACATAATAAAATTTTGTCTCAAATAGCCTATAAAATTTAATAAACAATGTTTTGTGTATAAACCTATGGGTGATTCTCGCCAAATTAGACTTATGAGGTGTCATGAAACAATTTGATATAAAACGTAAATGCAAAGTAAGAGTATCAAAATAAGAAGCATACAGTTACAAACATCTCTTCATTTTTCAAGTGACATCATACAAACCAATTTTGTTGATTTTCCACATTTAAGGATAAAATTTTCATTATCACAATGTGTCCATGACTGGATTTGGGTTCTTTGACATGAAAATATTTATAATTAAAAAATCAAAAAAATTTAAAGCTTCAGTGCATGTTATACTATAAACATTTACAGTAAACAAACATGTGGTATTTGGTGATCATTGGTAAATGTAGAGACAATAATAAGGAATATAAATGTGTCCAAGACCAATTTTCTCATCCTCCGCAAGGAACTAACATTTTCAAAAAAAAAATTGTTGGAAGGGACATAATTGACTGTGACACTCAAGCAGGTAAGCAGTTCTTATTTGTTCTCTCCAGATAAAAGTTGTAATTTTGTTTGTAAGTACCTTGACAACTTTTTAATTCTCATTACCGAAACATGAGTTTGTAAATGCATATATTATTTAATCTAATATCATGTTGCGGTAATGATAATTGTGTGTGCTAACCGGGAGAAATAGTGGACAAACATTACGCTGTACCAGATAACTTTTTTCAAAGCTATTTTAAATGTATTGTCATGGGATAGAAGCAGAAAAAGTGACAAATCCCATGCAAACTTTAGCAAATTTCCAAAGTAGCTGCAAGATGACTTGCATTGCATTGATATCTTTTATACTCGCTGTAGTATTGTTGTCGCTGCCACCATGCCGTGGAGATGTTGTGCTTTGGGAACTGCAAAAAAATGATTTTCTTACTTAGTATTTTTGTCTTGTTTTCAGTACAAATATCTAAAAATATGCAAGATGCATTTTCTTGATGAGCAAAATGACCTAAGAAAATACTAAGTAAGAGAGTCATTTTTTGGCAATGTGCGTAAAATACCCATAACGCGCTTGAGGTATTCGGGCCATTTAGAAAGCACTGAATGGTTTGCCAATCAGAGCACACCACGCTTTTCAGAACAATGAGCTTTGTAAAAATTGGAGCATTGAGGAGCCACAATAATGTACTGTAGGGTATGTGGAAAATATGTGTTTTTTAACCTTAAATTGAATTACACTGGAATAATACACAAAATAATGGGTCTCATTCACTAAGCATGCGTGCGCACAAATTTGTTTAAAATTATAAAATGTGGGTATGGACGTTTTAACTAACAAATCATGATTCAACAAAAACTTTCATACTAAAATTTATTTTAAATGTTTGCAAAAACGTAAAAACAACTTACACCACAAGTAGGCAATAATCATAAACAAGGAAAAATATTTAACACAGATATATATATATATTATAGGGTTCTTTTCATGATTATTGCGTACGTGTGGTCTAAGTTGTTCTTACGCTTTTGCAAACATTTCGAATTTTAGTATGAAAGCTTTTGTTGATTCATGATTTGTTAGTTAAAACGTCTAAACGCATATTTCACAAACAAATTTGTGCGTACGCATGCTTAGTGAATGAGACCCATTGTTCATTTTTTAGCAACATATATAAATAAATTATAATATAGTATATTTTTATGCTTTATTAACAATAAGTAAGGGATAATCCCACATTATTCCACTTATTACAAGGCTATTTACCTCATACGTAAAGTAAGCAACATTAAATATTGATTTGAAATATTTTATTTGCTCATGTTTAACAAACCAGACCTTCCGAGAGGAAAACACCTTTATTTTCGGATTTTAAGACGTTTAAATGTCACAACCACACTATTTGGTTTAATCATTCTTCATATATATTACCAAAAACATATTCATATTTAATTTTGGTTTATTATTAAACTGTACCTGTGAAGCCTATTAGTTTTGAGCGGCAAATGTCACGACTAGCCAATCAGATTCAAGCATTCCAAACGAGCCGTTGTAAAAAATATATTAACATATCATAAATAGGTAAAACACTAAATGCACACTTAAAATAACAAATGCTTGACCTTCTATTCAATGACAGACTGAAAAACCGATTCAAATACAGAAGGGTGTAAATGCATTTGTGGCTTATCTATTATCTCTCCTATTCATTCTATAAAGCTCTCATTTGCAGCTTTCCACCGGGACTGCTATTGACATTCATACTGTCACCACACCTATTCCTCACATTACTAAAACTGAGACATTGGATAAGACCAATCTAGACCACAGTGTCCCCAGCCCTCACATCTAATATGATCAATAAAAGCTACGCGTGCTGTTGTGCTGCATGACCCTGACAAACACCACGAAAGCGAGATACACATACATTACACAGCTCCAACAAAGCATGTTATCCGTTTCCTTACTTCTGTCAATAAGGCGATCAGATTAGGGTGACCTCAAGATGTCTTAAACGTAGTACACAGATACAAATCGTAATTGTGAAACGACTCTAAAACAGTCAGGCATCCTGAGAAGAATGGGTTTATCGCGCTGTTTGTGTGATGAGGTAATATGGTGTTGTGCCGAGCGCTTTATGGACTCACGAGGCTGCGCTTCATTACACCTTTACCCCTCATTCACAGGCAGCTGCAAATGTGTGATGTTGAAAATCCCTAAACGCACACTTTTATCAAAGCATTGTGTTATACAGTAGCTGACAAATACGCTGTTACCATGACTGACTGCACGAGTCGCACTGCCTGAGCATTATGGGTAGATGTAAGTTTGAAAAAACAACAGTATTGTAAATTATAAGTGGCGATCTCTACGGTATTAAAGCACTTTCAGAGGTTACGCATGACACACCGGTTCGCATGCATGGGTTTTAAGGTGGTCCTCATGTTGAGTTAATGAGGCCTGAGAGGTTGTGTGTAAGTCTCCTCATGAGGGAGGTTTTTAAATGTCATGGAATACTCGGAAGACAAATCTTGCCTGTGAGACACTTATGAGAAACAAATTGATTGTCTCATTTTAATGATATCTAGTGGCTATAGTCTCTCTAGCAGTTCTGCATTACTGAAAAATTACTTCAATATTTAAGACCCCATTATTTGACTATGGACAGGGCTTAATCCCTAGTCCCAGACTAAATGCATGTAAATGCAAGGACTTTTGTTAGACAGGGTTCCCACACTTTAGTTAACTTCAAATTCATGGACCTTTCAAGGACTTTCCAAGTCCTATACCCTCAAATTCAAGGACTAAATGTGGGGACACATTTCAAGTGAGAGCAAGGTTACATCAAGTTACCTTTTAAGATACATTGTTACAGTTCCCTTTCAAGGGAACTTGCGCTGCGTCACTGCGATGACACTTTGCGGACGTCTCCAGGGGTAAGTGCGTCTGAATGTGTATATCAAATTCAACCAATGGTGAGGCTTAACGACAAAGACAGGGTGACGCGGGAGCCAGGAAGTATATCGCTATCTGAAATATTGCCTAAGAGAGCATTATAGGGACGCAGGAAGTATGGCAAGGGAGACGCAGCATCTTGCTCCCTTCTCAGGGAAGAACAGATACATACGTAACCCGAGACGTTTTCATTTGTCAAACACAACTATGCAAAAAAGCTAGGGGTGTAACGATTAACCGTGCAAATGCGCGTTTTCTCAATGAATGAATTTGAATGAATTACGGTGAAATCCCGGCACATCCGAAGGCCAGGGGGCGCTCTCATGCAGAAACTCCCTTTGTGCCACACAAGAAGTATCATTGCAAACACTATTCCAGGAAATGTCTACACAGGAATATTTATACGCTGTTCTTCAAATTGTTTCAGGTATTTTCATGATAATAAAGAATATTTTGAATGATTTTGCTTAACGAGTGTTGCTTTTTTAAATGCACATTATAAACGACTCCGACTCATAATGATTTTAGATTGATAAGGACTTCCTACTGACCAAATGCCGTAGTACACGCACAAGCTTTGCATAAAACAAAGAATCGCAGCCTTGCGATTCAGAATCGATTTCAGAGAGGCATTTTTAATGGGGACCGGGATTGAATCGTGATTGAATCGTTACATCCCTAAAAAAAGCATTTTGGTATGAATCAACATTTGCATACAGAAGATATAAGCATTTAGAGCAAATAGATTAGCACGTGTGCTTAAAAAGTCTAGAATGTTTATGATATTATCC
Organism: Paramisgurnus dabryanus; assembly: GCF_030506205.2. NCBI lineage: Eukaryota > Metazoa > Chordata > Actinopteri > Cypriniformes > Cobitidae > Paramisgurnus > Paramisgurnus dabryanus. Next base: position 25,405,434 of record NC_133349.1, read on the forward strand.
TACACTACACAGGGAATAATATGGATTTTTTTTTCCAAAAAACGTCTTGCATTAAATAAATTCAAGCACTTTTAATGACCTGTATCTATGCATGTATATTTTCAGGGCCTTGAATTTTTCCCTCCAGATTCACAAACTTTCAAGGATTTCAAGGATCCGTGGGAACGCTGGTTAGAGATCAGATTCAGACAAATATCAGATTCAAACAAAACATACACAGAGTTTGAACCGTTTTAACTGAGTGAATGCTTCAGTGTTTTATGAGTTGTGTTAGAGCGCCACCTAGTGGATAAAATAGCGAAAATAGGGATTGCCGTAAAAACTCGTCATTGGCAGTGAAGCGTTTTCTATTAACTGACCAGATAACTCGTCAATGGGGGAGAAAGAGTTCAAACACATCCTGATAGATAGATAGTGTTACAAGCGCTTAGTTTTCAGTTGACAGCTTTACATGCAAAAAAACTCATGCAGGTGCTCAGTTACAAAATACAAAAACTCCCAGCTAAAACGTTAAAGGGCATTTTCAGCCATTTGTTATACCTGTGTGGCGATGACATAGAGCAGCTCCCCTAGTGGTGGAATCAAGCACTGCTTCAGTTTGCTGCTCCTGAAGTTCTCTCGTATCAGCTCTGTAAACATGGCCACCGCCTGAGGATCAAAACACACACACGTTAAACATCTATAGTTAAAAATCTGCATTATGCAATGGCCTGACGAGTGCACAGGGTTTCCCGCAGCACTTTGCAGTTCGGGCGGCCCACCTAAGCTGGGAAACACTACCACCTTAACTAGGTTGTCCAAAAAAATAATAATTTCGCAGCACAAAAGGCCATCAAGTGCATCTCGGAGAATAGCGGGGGCACGCTTCACACCGCGAGCAGGCACGTGTGCCACTCGGCCGAAATGTTCTACAACATCTGCTTCAGTTTGTGTTTATTAACCCTTTAGTTTCACTTCATGACGCAGCTATTTTCGTTTGAGGTATCTGTTAAAAACATTTAATTCATTAATAATCTAGTATGTGTTCATTTTCTGTCATAGTTTATTCAAAAATAAGTTTTATTTGAGTGTTTTTAATAAAACTATTTTCATGATGCGTACGCCCCGGCACCACCCACCGCCCAACCCTACCACCTTAACTAACAAATTTTCTGCGGGAAACCCTGGTGCAATATTAATTTCTATGAAAATCAAGCAGACCCTGAGCACTTCTGAGTCAACGCTGTTGACTTAAAGCGAACCGCAGTCAGACCTCAAATATCTCTCAGAAAACATTCAAGAGATTCTTAAGTAGATTCCCAAAAGTTTCTTCGCACTTCATGGCAAGGACAAACACACACACACACATACACACATACAGAGCTCTGGTCTTTTCCATTAGCATTTTATCATCTTTTCTGAGTGCTCAGATGACAGTATATATGCATCTCTCTCTGCAGTCGCTCTCTCAGTAGGGTGCTATGCAAATGGGCCCTCTGTAGCACTGTGGCCCCGTGACTGTTAAAGTCTCATAAGTGATGACTTCGTAGGGAACAGATGTTGGCGGCTATGTTTGATGACTCTTGGCAGTGAGAGACACGCAGCGATGATTCCCGTTACACCGGAAGAAACAAACAAGGCTAAGCTGTTTTATTCAGCTGTACACATGCAAATAATGTATCATTACGATCAACACACACACACACACGCACGCACACACACACGTATCCTGCTTTCAGAAAACATCATTATCACTGACACACACTGATACCCTGCAGTGGTGGGTATTAGAGGGTTTAAGATGCCACGCTGGAGAAGACCTGCAGGATTTTCACATGCTCGATCCACTGACCTAAAATCAGGTTTGGGTTTAAATTGAGAATCTGATCCTGGTAGAGGCTTTTTGGCTCCTTCATAAATCTTGATATTAACCCTAATTATTATTGCGCTGTGCATCCTGTTTGCGTGCTATCCTTAATACAAACAAAGGTAATCCAATCCCCCATCTCTGTTTTGGTTAAATATTTAATCTCTTCCTTTTAATCATGATTTGACTTTAATAGGGTCTTATGTTTAAAGCACAGCTGTCTGTGTTTATATATCTGCACTTCATTAGCTCTGATCAGCCAGATACAGACATGCATGTGGGTGTTACATGCATGATAGGCTGTGCATATTAATTAATACACTTCATTAAAATGAAATGTTTGCATCCATGTAAGAAAAAAATATTTTGTTGGTCATATCCATCCATATACAACGTATAAAGTCATCATTTCGCTTTGTACACAAATACAAATTTGTATAATAGTGTAATAAAGTGAAGGGGAAGCTGCAATTGACTTATTGTGACATATTTCGAAATATCACACAAGGAAAATAGTGGGCGTGGCTTATGTTTTCCACAAATTGAAAACTAGCAAACTTTTTCTATAGCATGTACAGAAAATGTCAATTCCTTTGTAACTGCTTGTTTTGATGGCTATTAAATTGAAAAAGAAACCCTCATAATACTAAATGTTAAAAACAACCAGCTATTTATTCATTTAGATTTCCATTAATAATGTAGGGGAAGAGGCACAAAGGAAAGGTGCATAGGGGGTTAGCAAGGGAAATGATCTCAGATCTGATCAGCCGAATCAATATTATTCATCAAGTCGGTGAGACAAACACTGTCAAACAGTTTCTCAGACATCCAGCGGGCGAGCCAGGCAGAAACAGAGTGCCCTTGATACTCTCTCACTGGTTTCCAATCACACTGATACTCTCGTGTGCCACTTAAAATTCAACTCTGAAAAATTCCCTCCCTCCGGCACAGATGGCGATGCCTTTATGCGCTGACAGAATCTGGATTTTTAATACGTTTCTCTATGAAATATATATGGACGAAGTAACTTTAAAATGACTGAAATAAATAAAGTAGTAAAAATGAAACTGGTTCATCCCTGTGGTGCCACTTTTGGACGACTGCACTGTAATTCTTAGTGGAGTGTAAATGGGATTGGTCAGGAGAGATACGGTCGGGCTCTTGTGAGGTTAACTGTGAATTTAGGCTAGGGGCGCGGGGGATTGTTGGAGCCAAGGACAATGATTAATTTACCACTTCATTAGACTACTGTTCAAGACAGACAGACACCGAGGGTCTCGGAGCGGATTAGACAGCTGTAAGAACGACAGGGAGATGGAGAGAGAGCGAGAGAAAAAAACTTTTCTGCTCTACCTGTAATTCTGTAATTTCCTGCCTTCTGCATCAAGTCCCTGTGCGATGTCTATTTATAGAAGCTTTTATCGTTGCCATGACGACGAATTAGCTCAAGTATCTTTAAGATGTTGGATGGTGAAAATATAGGGCTATAGGGATACTCTTATTACAACCCTTAACGCCTATATAATTTTCATTTTAGTACAAACCGTACTTAGTGCATAATGTACTAAATTTTATGTTGTTCCAAAGCCGCATGCTGTTTTAATGCAAACAAGAAATGTAAAAACGCATGTATATTTTCCTTGTTTAAAATATAAAACTTGACTGATATTGTGAGAGTTGTGATTTATGGATGTGACAAAAAGAAACAAATAATATCCAACCAATGGAAAAGGGACGGCTCTTCAAAAGTTGAAGATTATAGTATTTTATTTAAATTTGCATGTGCGCATTAATGAGGAAGAAACATGGACGTGACATTTCTACATTATGGATGTGACAATTCTGAAAGCTGCACTTACCCAGCTATGGAAAATAACAAGGACAATTTTTTAAATAACTATGTCTAAACTTAAACAGAGACGTCATACTGGTATTTAAATCACCACATATTGACATCTGAGATATTAGTATGATTAAAAACTTTTGGTAAAATTTATTTTTTGACATTTGCATGGAATTGCTCAGCATCATTTTGCCACAAATTAAACTAATCGGGATTACAATTATGGGTGAAACAATTACATAATTACCAAAATTCTTAAAGGGACACTTCACCCATTTGCATTAAGCTTTGTATAGTTAGAACCCCAGTCATGTTTTTGAATGGTCGTGCATCATTCCCTCTGTTTCCCATGAGCAGGAGAAATATGGATTTCAATGTTGCACTTCCTTCTTTCAATGATGTAAAAATCATCATTTTGCACCATTGAAAAAAGGAAGTCCAATATCTTTGTTGAGGGAGTGAGACTACAAACACTCATTTTCTCAAGTCAAATAGGCACCAAATTCTAAATTGATGTTACATTTCGACTACAAATATGATCCACTTTTAATAAACATTAATGTGAAATGCTCCTTTAAGTCTTTCCCCGCCATTGACGAGTTATCTCGACCAATTAAGAGAAAACATTTCTCTGCCAATGACTCTTTCCTGACGAGTTTTTATGGTCATCTGTAATTCCGTTATTATACACTAGATGGCCCTCTTAACCAATTTATAAAAAAACTGAAGCAAAAACTAATTTAACATCCTTTTAAACACCGTGTATGTTTTAATCATCGTTCTGAATCTGATCTCTAACAAAATTCCTTTACAAAAATGCAATTATTTCATCTTTTGGTAATTTGGATAAGCCTACCCATATTTAACAGGTTATAAAAAAGAACAAATGAAGATAGGATGAAACTTTTTTCCGTTTTGTTTGTTGTTTATTTGAAAGCAGAGGGTCTGGTCTTTTATTTTATTTATTTGTATGTTTATATATTTATAGAAGAAAATTTTTCGTGACATTTTGTGAAACTTTTGTGAAAAATCACAAAAAAATGCTAATGCGGGACATTTTTTTTTAATAAGGCTGGTGGGTAACATTTTTAAAAAAGCTATCCATTTGTGCCAATTTCTGTTCATTTCAGCAGTAGTGAATCTGGTGAATCTGAGATTTTAAAATTGAGAAGCAAGGGCGTCGGAACCATTATATGTACCATTATAGGACCCACCCACTTTTAAGACCAATGATAATGGACACACCCACTTTTTCTCTAATTTAGCACTTTTTTTTTGTTCACGTATCAAAGCCCTGTTAGTCAAAATCCAGGGATCCCAACCTTTGCTCTTTTACACCGCGGACACGTTTCAGCTTTTTAAAAAAATTTACGGAGGGTGTTGTCGCTGAGTTGCTGTTCGAACAAATTGCTGAAAAACCTCCTTTGCGAAATGTATAACGTTTTAAACGGAAGTAAAGGTCAAACAACCATGCATTAGGAAAATTAATAACTGCATTATTTATAGTATATTTTCTATAGACGTGTAAAACCATATTATGGCGGATTGTTTTACTTTCACTGTTTCACGAGTTTAGTCTTAATAATTAACGGTAAACGAACTTAGCTTGCTGTTCTTAAAGACAGCTCGAACCTTAGGTCGGACTCGAGCCACAAGTTCAAGAAACAGAAGAAAAAAAGGAGGAGATGAGGAGGAGAGATGCCAGAAGAACTGCGGCTGTATACGGGGAGGCACGGAGACTCCGGTTTACCATGCATTTAATGATAATTGACACAGCACTAAATGTGGTTCCTTTCAAACCTAAGTTAAAAGTGTAGGCTACTCGTTCAAATATTATTACTGCAGTAAAATAGTTTATTTTGATTATGGTGCCACGATCGCTGGATAATTTTTAAGTTTTTTTTTTTTTACAGAAGCCTGCAATTACGTTTCATTTGCGATATCACAGAGTTGAACGTCTTCACGTATTGACATTATTTGCGAGGTACATTTGCAAATTATTCATATAGTAATCGCAAATACAATATTAAGGTGAATAATCTGCAATTATGATTTGTCACAATCGTGCAGCCCTATGCTGACACACTATTTTTCAATCAGGATGCAGACTTACCCGGAGATAAAAATCTGTAAATGACTTGAATTTCTGCCCCACTAGCCTAAGACTTGGCATATGTGCTTTGTTTTTTATAGTTTGAGAATTACTATGAAAAATAAGAAGTCTAAATAACAGTGTATGAGTTTGAAATGACACGACTGATGAGTAAATGATGAGTGATGAGTTTAAATTTCTGTGTGATTTGTACATTAAATTAAATGTCTATCCAAAACAACGTCTGATGCGGTACAGTTCAAGATATACAGTACATTATATCAATATTTGTGTCCCCATAGATTGAACCCATGACCTTTTGACTCTACCACAGTTCAATAATGACTTAAAACAAAAAACCTGTCAATATAACTTAATAACAATTTTTAGACTCCTTTATATTACAAATCTCTAAATGAACAAAACCAGGGTCAAGGCCATCTAGTGTGCAGGGGAACTGGAAGAAAGCAGTTTTGCTCTTCTCTCGGCAATGAAAGCGAAGCAGAGAGAGAAATCGCCATGACAGGAACGACGGCTCAGACACAGATCCCCTGTAGAGCACCGGGGAGAGAGACGGTCACCCCGAGCTTTCTTCAATACTGACCCACTGTGACCAGAACAGTGAGAAACCATGAAGGATTTTCTTGAGGAGCTACAGCGCATGAATCTGTATTGTGAAAACGCTCGTAGAGAACCAATGTTTCGGCCTCGCTAGGTTACGACGATCGGCCATTTTGTGCCGCTGTCCGTAAGCAGCACGGGTAGAGCTGCGAAATCCTCCATTAACAAAGAGGTGAGGAAGTTAGTGGGGAAGTACAGCAGAACAGAAAATTAATCTTAAGAGTGGAAATATTTATGTGAATGCACAACACATATCACTATTTTTGACTGCCTATAATTAAAAGACAATAATAGACAAAAGCTTGATTGGCTTTTTTAAAATCAATTTTATGTGCCATTTATTGGAAGCTGAAAAATGATTTTTGTTTGGCACGGAGTTTCTCCCTAGACAAGGGGGTAAGAATAAGCAAACACAGTAAAGCTACAGTGACACCTGCTGGTCACAAGACACGTTTCATAAATCATTTTTAAGCATGGCCGTCTTGGATGGTTACACAATGTGCACTTACCTCTGTGATAGGAACGTCCTCTCTCAGTTCTGTGCAATGGGAGGCCAGCAACCCAATAGCCCTCATCACTTTGCTCTTTCTACACACAAACACAAAAAGTAAAAAAACAAAACTAAATCAACAGAAGTGTTTTTACACCGCAGTTATTTCCAGTCCTTGATTCTGATTCTGATTTACCATAAAGCACAGCTATGATGGCTGCACCCAACGATTCTTTGCATCAGTGTGCAGCAGCCTTACAACGTTCACATTTGTAAAACATTCGGTTGCTGTCACTCAGGGACTACTTTTTCAGCGTAAAATATATTGAAATAATAATAAATATATAATAATTGTATACTTTACTTATTACACAACTCTCTGGAATACTTGATTCTGATTGGTCAGTGCAGTGGCAGCATTCCGAGGTAAAATATTCACTGATAACAACCATCTGGAATTTATTTCACAGCCTTTTCTGGTTACTGCGAGTCAGTTGCAGATGCTGTTTAATACTTCCATAAAAATATAAATATATATAAAAATATGTATAATTGTTAACATCCATGAGATTTTATTAATAAATGATTCATCCAAGTTCGTCTTGTTTGAACTTCGTGTCTTGACTTAAAGCCACTGGGAAATGTTTTTGTCGTAATGTAAAGTTTGCATTGTTAAATATAAGCTAAACAAATATTTAAATTCAATATAATTACTCATGTGACAAGCAGCTATGTAATAAGAGGAATAATGTATATGCAAGCCTGGCTGTACATTATCCTTTACTTATCAGTACTTTACTTGTCCAAATACTTTCACTGCATCTTAACGTTTTGTATGGTATCAACCAAAATCTGTGTATTTTAGAAGCACTAACATAATTTTAAAGATATTTAACAGTTAGAAGAACTGCCAGTAAATTGTTCTAAAATGAAGAAAAAAAATCTGTAAAAAAATGAGGGAATGAAGCTCTCAGTCACCATTAACTAAATCGACTTTGGACATAATGTGTGTTGGCAGTGCATGAACACAACAACCCTACAATGAAAAAAATATTCTCATTAGGCCTGTTGTTTTTACTTCTCTTGTTAATGTGATGTCACACTGATAAGCCCCCGCCCACTGCCACTGACTGACAGTCCTGCATTACCATAGTTTCCGGCCTCAGCTAGCTGTACGCAGTCCCCCATATCTGTTTTTTAAAGGGATTAGATCTATTTTACCTAAAAGCGCATGATGTCTTTTTTGGTAAGATAGTGAGGAGTGGTAGCTTATTTGCATTTAAAGGTACTGAGACACCAAGACAGCCTGTTTTTGCTCCCACCTAAACAGGGGCATTTAAGGGGCATGCTATAATAAATGACCTCTGAGGTATTTTGAGAAGAGACTTCACAGACAAATTCTGGGCTATATCATCTTATAAAAATGGAAATAATAGGTGCCCTTTAAATAAACAGCAGAGTATGTAAGACTGGTATTCAATGTCATTGAGTGCTAAAGGTGTCCTATCGGTTGCTTGGTGACTGTAGTGTGGAGACAGTGTCGGTATGCCGGTGAGAGGCCAGTGAGACACATGCCTGTCATTCCTTCCATTTACAGCCACAGGGATAAAGAGGAAGGGACTACCAATACATCTCTCAGACTGGCACCAGTAATGAAATCTGACAATACTGCTAGTCTGTCTGTCAGGACAAATTAATTATTTGGTGCTTGTGAAGCAATCAAACTGTAGATTACGCAAAAATAAAAGCAGATTTACAATAATTAAATATTAAAAAAGTAACACCTACATATCCCAGTTAGGAGCATGTCGCATCTGTTGAACCAGCACAGGAAACTGTATCAGAGGGGGGGGAGAGAGAGAGAGAGATATTATTAATCTTATACAGTATATTACATAATTATATATATATATTTGTTATAAGACAAAAACAGCAAGTGAGTTTACTGTACAGCCATAAGCAGATTAAACCGACAATTGTGGTGGGACCCCTGGTGGCCAAAGAGGAAATAAACTGCACTTGTGTATAACTGATTTAAAGTTCAAGTATAACACGGTAAAATCTAACATTTTGGCCAGACAAAATCAATTCTTATGATCACAGTCTCCACTGATGAAAGCACAGGAAGAGGAAGCTCATTTGCAGACAGGCGTTCGTTGAGACGCCCATTCTTTAGCTTACAGACTATTGTTTTACTTCCCACATTCCTGAACCGAACCAACCCACTCCCAATCATCTACACCCTTCATAATACCAGGAAAAGAAAGGAACTAATGCATACATTTATCAAAGTACAAAATGTGACCCTAGACCTGCTGTAATTCATTCTTCATGATTTTTAGCATACGTTTTTGCAAAGAATTCAAAAAGATCTCATGTTTCTCACCAGCTGAGAGTGTATGAGGCGTGTAGCTGTCTCTCTGTGGTTACAGACGGTGCACAGGTAACAGAGCAGATTAAGTTTAGTGCGTGATGCTGTGGCGCTGGCTGATCCAGCCCGGTCCACTGACTCCAGAACAGCACACACCTGCTGCAAGAACTGACACCAGTCCTCTGAGCTCAGACAGGACAAACGTTCAGCTGAGGACAGATAGAAAATTTTACCTCAGTTTCATGTGTGATTTGTAGTTTTTTGTGTAGAGTTTCTTTTTTTATCATCTTAAAAACCAGGTGTCAAATATAAAAAATAAGCATGAATAAACCGAATTTACTCAAATATCTTTAACTGACAAAAATATAAGGAAAAATGTTTTATTTCTGTGCCAGGGAGGTAATACTGGTTTTTAGGCAAGATTTCTAGTCCCCAATCTCATTTCAATGGTTAAGTCAAGTTTATACTTTTTAAAGAGAGGGACCTATGCATAGTTTACTTAAAGAGACACTCCACTTTTTTGAAAAATATGCTAATTTCCCAACTACCCTAAAGTTAAACATTTGATCTTTACCGTTTTGGAATCCATTCAGCTGATCTCCGGGTCTGGCGCTAGCACTTTTAGCATAGCTTAGCATAATCCATTGAATCTGATTAGACCATTAGCATCGCGCCCAAAAAATAACCAAAGTGTGTCGATATTTTTCCTATTTAAAACTTGAAATGTGTGCTAAGGACGACGGAAAATTTAAAGTTGTGATTTTCTTGGCATATATGGCTAGGAACTATACTCTCATTCTGGCGTAATAATCAGGGACTTTGCTGCCATAACATGAAAGATACTACAGGGACTATTTTCGGCTGCTGTGTAATGTCATTGCGCCTCCTGCAGCCATGTTACGGCAGCAAAGTACTTGATTATTACGCCAGAATGAGAGCATAGTTCCTAGCCATATCTGCCTAGAAAATCGCAACTTTTAATTTTCCGTCGGTCTTAGCACACGATGTAACTACAGAAGAGTCAAGTTTTAAATAGGAAAAATATCGAAACTCTTTGGTTATTTTTTTGCGCGTTGCTAATGGTCTAATCAGATTCAATGGATTGTGCTAAGCTATGCTAAAAGTGATAGCACCAGACCCAGATATCTGCTGAATATATTCCAAATAAAATCAAATAATTAACTCTAGGGGAGCTGGAAAATGAATATATCTTCAAAAAAAAGTGGAGTGTCCCTTTAAAGCTTTCTCTGTATAGTAATAGAAGTTGAATTTAACATTGACAAAATGATAGCACCTCAAATTTTTAAAGGTACCACAGACTATTCCTCTAAATGCCATCAACTTTGAAAAACATTCAACATTTACCTGAGTGTGCGGGTAAACAAAGTGTTTTAGGGTCGAAGCGAACTGGAGCAGCCTTTAAAATCTAAGGACAGAAAATGATAACAAACCAACTTTAGTGCCTAAAAAGATTAAAAAGATCATACCGAAGTCAGGCAGTGTCTAGAGCCGGTAAATGTATGCAAATAACTAAAGGTCACTTTACCTTTGGGTTGTCCATGATAGGGGTCACTGTAAGATCACTGTCTGTGTATAAAAGAGCTTTAATGCAGGTGTTTAGGTCACTCTGCTCCTCTTCAAGGACACATGACTCCTACAGAGCACAGGAAAACACATCGCTCTCATATAATACTGTTTACATGTCACTACTATATACACATGTTATATCTGCTGAAACAAAAGTCAAATTCATCATTGTGAATCTAAGACACAGTAATATAATCTGATAGCGTGATTGTAATGTTGAAAATATCCAGTAGATGGTGCTGTGTTTCAACAAAAGAGATAATGACATCATTACCATTGATGAACCAGAGATCAGCTGTTTGACAAGTATAAGTGAGATGACTGCTCATAGTAAGACTTCTGCTTTAATTTTGATAAAAATCAAGATAAAAATCATTTTGGAGTGTGGACATGGATTTAAACTGCACTGCATACATAAGCCACAACAACTAAAATGCACGAATGCCATGCATATGTTATTGGAGCAGCATGAAAATGGTTTGAGTTTGCCTATTTTATTCTGACCAAAATGATCTGAAATCACAATTATGTTTTCCAAACTTTTCATAAAAGGACTTGAATGCACTCACTTGAGTTTCAGGCCCCCTGTCCTCCATCTGTCTAGCAGCTCTGCTTGTTCTTGGAGTTGGCCTGGAGCTTTTTGATCAAAGATGCAAAAAATAATAATAAGTGTATCAAATACTGAAATCTTGCCCACAACAAAACAATATACAAAATCTAGACAGCACTGACTCAATATAGAAAAAACATAAATATTAATAGCATCATTATATAAATGTCATTAAAGTTTATAGATGAATGTAAATCTGAGACATAAATCTGGATATGTGGAGGTACCTGAGGAGGAAAACAGCCTCTCTGGCATCCGTGTCCAGCGCAGACTTTGGTCTAAACTCAACCACATTATCTACAAACATATTTAAGTTATTACAAAATACAGCACTGACCAACTGCTCAATAGCAAAAAGTTATAAAAGCAGTGTGCTCCAAAAAAAAACTCAAAGAAAAAAGATATTAATTTGTTTAATAGGTGCTATGTTTGTAAACACCTTACACTTTCATAATGTACTTTTATCTATTTCACACACTGATTTTGTACTTAATATACTAAAAATTCATCTTTAGTACTCAAGATGTTCTTAGGATTATCTAAGTGTACTTATTTGTGCACTTTATTCAAGTGTACTTCTTTTTCACCTGGGACTGTCTGTCACACATTACATCTTTTTCCATAAATGAACTGCTCTGAAAAAACACCAGATTAAGGTTTAATTTGAAAGTCTTTCAGTTCATGTATGGTTACATAATCCCACTCTTCCTCTGATAATGCAACAGAGGTATTAACCGTGAGCAATCTAATCCCAACGTGCAGAGAGGAGCTTGTGCATGCGATTTAATACTGTGCGCATAAATCATATGTACAGTAATGCAAGACAACAGAACATGAGCTAGAGGAGATCAAACAACTGTCATGAGTACGTGCTAAAGGACCACACACACACGCACAGTTTATGTATTAAGTACACATGCTTTTTGCAGACACACAGGACGTGCTGAATCTCATGTCTGATGCATTACCTAAAGTGAAGGACTTGCTGAGGTTTAGGCTGCTTGGGTCAGCAGGTGCTGTCTGTGTTTCCTCCGCTGTCTGAGAGGCCACAAGGGGCAAACGTAGGCTAAAACACACATAAAGACACTTACTGTAGAAGAAACATTAGATATATTCATGTAAGGTCTTGTTAAACACAGAAGCTTCACAAATAACACCAACAGGCACAAATTAAGTATTTATTTATATTTTTATGTATTTGGCAGACCCTTTTACCCAAAATGACTTACATTTATTATGTGTTTTGTTTTCCCTGGGAATCGAACCCACCATGACCTTTTGTGCTGCTAACACAATGTTTACTAATTAAGCTACAGAAACAGTATTAGGTTTATTGTCAGAGACTTCCAGTGAGCCACTAAAGCTAATGGTAGTTGTATTGCGAGTGACAAGAGTATGCCGTTTTGACTGGCTATTTAATGTTAATTAAGAAATCCAGAAAGACCGGCATAATTTGTGCAGTTAAGGTTGCCACAATAGCTGGTACAAAACCATAATCAACACACTAGAGCTGAATGTGGAGCATACGCACCCATGATCTGTCACACATCCATCCAGTAAAACCTTTTATAAAAAACTGCCAGTAAACAATAAATGCAATAATTGTTCAAAAACTAATAATATTATGCTGATTTAGCTGTTTTTTATCCTGCTTATAAATTTCTTTACAAAAATATTTATTGCCGTTTAGAATAAAACTGTCATACTCACCGTAGAAACTCAAACATTATAATAGAAATTCTTTTGTAACCTTGGCCAGATCCTTGCATTTACACAATTCTGTCTCTGAGCCCCTTGGGCAGTTCCTTTGACCTCATGATTCTCATTTGCTCTGACATGAACTGTGAGCTGTAAGGTCTTATATAGCCTTTCCTAATCAAGTCCAATCAGTTTAAAGCAACACATAGGGCCCTATTATAACAATCTAAGCACATTGTCTAAAGCGCACAGCGCAACGTCTAAATGGGCGTGTCCGAATCCACTTTTGCTAATTTAACGACGGGAAAAATGGTTTGTGCGCCGAGCGCATGGTCGAAAAGGGTTGGTCCTATTTTTTTTATGAGTAATGGGAGTATTATGGGCGTAACGTGCAATAAACCAATGAGAGTCTTATCTCTAATCTCCTTTAAAAGCCAGATGTGCTGGCGCTATGTCTAATCCCTATTTAGATGACGGACTTTGTAAACTGAAAATTTAAGTGGAGGAAGAAGACCCCCAGTTTAAGAATAATGTTAAATAATTGTGTTGTTTTTCACTTGTATTGAAATTGTTATATTTTTATTAAAACCTTTAAAACCCGTTTTCTTTTAGTCGTGGAAGTAAAAAAGCAGGCTTTTAATTGCTTTAAATGTATGGCTATCCAATATCATCAAACAATTATTTACAAGTATGTAAGAAAAGGTTTAAACTGTAAAAATACTTTATTTGTAACAAACAGGAGAAAAAGAATTTACAAACGGCTCTCCTCACGTTTCAGCACTTGGACAGCGTCATGAGTTTTTTTTTAAGCATTACTTAAAAATGTTTCTCATCCCACCATATCCACACATACAGTGTCATCATATAAAATAAATCCATGAGGACGCATAAAGAAAAACATTTAAAAACAGATGCATTTGTTTAAAGCAAAGCATTTATTGTCTCATAAATGGTCCTCATTTATGTCCAAGAGACTCAATAATAATCTTTTACATTTAATCCTTTAATCTTTCATATTTAAAAGCGTTTTTGTGCTGCTGCGCATTCATGTATGTGATACGCAAACCTGTGTTGTTGTCCCGTTTATAGGCACATATTACTAATGCGCTCTTTAAATAACAAAAAAACATATTGCATCATTGACTTGAGACAGAGCAGGTTTTTGTTGGTCAATGGCGTAGTCTATTTTAGTTGCCTCAAAATAGCAACGCGCCAACAATGCGCCTGAACACACCTCGTTTTCAGACCAGAACGCCCATGGGCACAAAAGCATTTGCTATTTAAACAACGTGGCGCTAAACGTGAAAATGATAATTGCGCAGGGTGGAAACTAGCAAAAGACACTTGCGCCACGCAGTGTAAAATAGAGCCCTAGAAGTTTTTGCTCTTTGCTCCCCCTACAGGTTGGAAGCGGAATTGTCCATTACCACTGTTGTAAATAATTTAGCCTACTGCAGCAAAGCTGGCTCTGATTGGATTGGTGGTCTGCCGTAAAAAACAAGTTTTTGTAGTTTTCACTCGAACTACAGGACCGCGACCCGATGGTTGGAAACTTCTTTTGTGCGGTTTTGGCCGATAGAGGGCTGCAAAGCGAATGTGAAAGTGCCGTTCACCCTGTTTCGAGTGGATGAACAACTTAAACTTTTTTGGAAACATTATTTTAAGGTAAAAAAACTCTTTTGGGTTGCTTTAATAAAACATTACAATGAAGAAGTAGAACCATATCAAGGAGGATAAGAAGAAATGGACAGCATGTGAGTTAAATATGAGTGTCACACCAAAGGGTCTTAATACTGTGATACCATGTGTTATTTCAGTTTTTCTTTTGTAATAAATGTACCAAAAATTAGTATATGTCAAGATGGAGTGCTAAGTGTACATCATTGAGAAATAAAATGACAAATTTAAAGGGGTCTGAATACTTTCCGTACCCATGTATATCAGGTCACTTCTTTATTTCATCCTTCCACTGGGTTATACTACATCACTAACGCATTTAAAATTAAAAGCGGATATGTTCATTAAGTACTTTTGCATAATCCCGCCCTCAGGACATTCAGAAATAACGGTTTTAGGGATAATTCATTAAGAGTCGGATAAAAACTGCTAATTAACACAAAATCATGCCAGACGCACTAAGCGGGTTTTGCAGTTAAACCCTTCATTTGTAACTATACATTCAATGCTAAAAGTTAACATTCTAGCTAAAATTCATTACTTGGTGGGCTTTTGGCAGTGTTTCACCCCAGAAAGAAGCCCAGTTTGAATGTTGTGTTTAAAAACACCAAGTAAACATTTTGAATATTTCACCTTTAAATGTTGCCATCATTTTTTTATTTATTCTTATGATGCACTGCACATAGCACAACAGGAGGAATTATGAAGAATGCTTTTGAAGAATTGTTTTAATTGAAAGTGAATGTTGACTGAGGCTCGGTTTAGTTTCCCTAACATCGCCCAATGAGTCCGAATTTTCCATTTAGGATTAACTATCCATTTAAGCAAATGACAATGAATGAAGAAAGGCCATCTGGTCCTGCAGACATGCAGTCTCTTGGGTGAAGTCACAATGCTCCCTTGTTTGGCCCACTCACAGCAGCCAACATCACAGCCCAACAGCACCATAACTTTAGATTTTATCATATAGAAACTCCATTTGTCTAAGTGCACATTATGATCACATCCTGACCTGTACTTATACAAGAGATCAGTAACTTTAGTTTCTCTATAGTGTCAACAAAATGCATAACCATGCACAGGACCATAATGCCCCATGCTCATAAAACAAATCACTTGAACAGATGAAACAATAGCTGTTTCCAGTGAAGAAAGCAGCAGTGCCACAAAGAGTTTTCTTATGACCTGCATTTGTTGTGTTTTCAAGGGTGGGACATTGTGTAGACTTGCGGTATTGTGTAAGACACTGTGCTGAACACACAGTCAGTGTATAAAGTATGCCACAGGGTTGTCTGCCCACTCAATGCTTCATTATTAGACTGAGAGCTTCTGTGCACAAGATGATTTATGTAGCCATATACAAACACCAGAGTCTTTAAGGCTGTTAGTATGGCCACAACTTAAAGAATGAATAATGGGCACCAATGACTGTGCACACTCACAGTAAAATAAATAACTGAACTGACAATATATAGACCAATTTTGCAAGTTAGTGCTGCATTGACAGATATACCTGGAAATCAAAGATATGCCATCTTGCTCATTTCCTGTAAAGGGCCGTGTCTTTGAAAATTCTCCCCTCCAGAACGGATGAGATAGTAAAGGGTCCCAGCTTAACCTATGGAAGATTGACAGATGAGTAGTGAAGCTACAGTGCTAGTGTAATGTGACAGATTCAGTAGGTTGGTAAACACAAATGCTGTGTGCAGTAACAAATCACTATATTTGAATTCATGACTCAACAAAGAAATACAGACGCCATCAATGGTGTACAAATTGGCAAACAGTGTACAACAGAATCAAAGGAGCAATATAATAAGTTGTAGGGATGGGTAAAAAAGGGTAGTGATTCTCAGATTTTAATTGAGCTTAAATTTAACAAAACAATATTGATTTGGTAAAATCCTCTTCAAAGAAGATGTGAATATTATCTGTATTTTGTCTCTTGTCCTGAAGATGTCGCCATCTTTCGAGTTGCTCCATTTAAAGGGATAGTTTTTTTTTTTTTATTACTCAACCCCAGGCCACCGGATATGTTGGAATAAAAAATTTCTTCAGTAGAAAAATGAAGAAGATATTTAGCAGAAACCTAAATGCTCTGGGATTCATTTAATGCAAGTCAATGGTTTCCGCCACGTAGAGAGTTCAAAAATGAGATATATTCAAAACAAAAGCAATTCTGATGACTCCTGGTGACATATTGAGACATCATGTGAAGCCAATCATTGGGTTTTTGCAAGAAACTGGACATTATTTACATCTTTATTAGGGTTAATGCAGAGGCGGTTTGCAAACCAGCCTCTCACTGACCCCTGATGTTCGAGTATCAGACACAGTCGAGCAATTTAAATCTAAACTTAGACATTATTCTTTAACAAAGCATTCACATAGAATGTCCAGTAAATGTACTTTTCCCGCAGTAGTTATTTTGTCTAGAACAAAGCACTCACATAATTCATATGGGTAATATACTATTGCCGCAATAGTTAGCCTGTCTGGAACAAAGCTGAATTAAACCACTATAATGTATGACACTTGCATTACATGCGAACGGCCCCTACGCTAATAGAATTCTGTTTTTGTCTCCCTGTCTCGTCCTTGACCCCGAGGACAATGAGACAAACAGACCCAGTTCCTGTTGCTGTGAAGGTCATCGCACCACTGATCTACTGGCTGTCCTTCAAGGTGATGCCCAGCCGATGCGCGACAAACGACCACCTGCTGAACCAGTTTAATCCGCTTACCCGCTTCCTATCCCTACCGTGTCTATATATGTAAATATATATTAATTTCTCCCAAGGGTTTTTGTCCTTCTAGGAGTTTTTCCCACCGGGTTTTTCATCCCAGGGAGAGTCAGCCAACTTTGGCTTAACTTAGCACTTTACTGTATACGTTACATTATTAATACGCTCGCTTACACGGTTTATCCTTAGCTGCTATATTCTACTTCTTATACTATCTATTGATTTTCTGTGTTCTCCTCTACATCTTCTCATGTAAAGCTGCTTTGCAACAATTAACAATTGTGAAAAGCGCTATATAAATAAAATTGAATTGAATTCCTATAAACTGTGTCCCAATTAGAAGGCTGGGTCTTTCGAAGAACACAGCTATAGAGTGGAAGGCGTAAAGCACACTTTCTGTACATCCTTCCTGTATATGTATGTCTAAAAAGTGCACTCTACCCTTTTGCTTTACAGGTGGTAGAGTCCGCCACCAAACACCACAAGATAGCGATGATGTTTGGAAGGGGCTATGCATTAACGCTATTTATGTTGTTAATATTGTTCAATTACTTGAAAAAAAAATATTGGCTTCACAAGACGTCAATATGTAACCAGGAGACGTGGGGATTACTTTTGTATTGGATATATCTGCTTTTAAAACTCTCAAAGTGGTGGAAACTGTTGACTTGCATTATATGAATCACAGAGCACTGGGGTTCCTGCAAAATTTCTTAATATCTTAAGATTAATATATTCCCTTACACTGACTATATGTTAGATGTGAGACACTAAAATATTTTGTACAATACCTTTTCACTGGATCTTTCTGAAGTAAACCAATGATCAGGCTCTCGAACTCTGGACTGGGCTGTGAGAAAGCGGGCTCTTAAAAAGGAAAGAATTCAATTACGATTTTAAAAATAAAGGAATATTTAATACAGCATATTTTTTCAAAAGCGTCAAACCTTTCTGTTTTGGGGGTGGAGGATCTTCATTTAAAATGAGATCAACTAATCCAGTCATACTTTCAGAGGTAAAGGGTGGATTTCCTAAGAAACAAAGGAAATGCAAATTTAAATAAAACATCAATTAAATAAGACTTTTAGAGTGTTTTTCTAAGATGAGTGGAATGTGTAACCTGTGAACATTTCATATAGGATGCAGCCCAAGGCCCACAGGTCACTGCTGAAACTTGAGTCTGCTCCTGTCAACACCTCAGGAGCACAATACACAGGAGAACCTGAAGGAGAAAAAAACACTGACAGTAAAGATACTGAGCCACACAGAGATTACGAAAAATACACAGAAAACACGTCTGGGATGTTTCTGGGATTGATTGATTTTTGATTCATTCTGGAATCCATAAGTGCTTTAACACACATACCGTAACAATTCTGTAAAGACACGTAACGTATTTAAAGTCCTGCACTGGTAGGTCTTTTCCACAGTGTCTGAAGTTTACTAACCACACGTGTGCATTTTAGTTAATGACAAGATTATACATGTGACCAAAGTGCTAAGTGAATGGGGACCTGGAATTCCTGAAAGCATCTAGGACAGCAAAGTGTCCAAAATTACACTTCTATCGCTAGATAAATGATTTGTATTAGAAAAGAACAGTGACTTTCAGCACCACTGACCTCTAATTCTGCTCTTGATGTCTTTCTGTAGAGAAATTAAGTTGTCCTTGCTGTCTCCTGTGTCTTCTGTCATCAACAGTGAGAAGAACTCCTCCAAACTCTCTCCTTGAGCTTTTGCCAGGCAGAAATTAGAGTACTTCAGAGTTCCCGGACCATCTAGCAATATCTGCAAATACACAGGCACATATTATACTTCTTTTTAAGCTGGGATATACTGTATAAATCAAACAAAACACAATAATACAAAAACCGAAACAGTCAAGTTTTTATTTGTATATTTTCTCAGTCTTGCCCCCAGTTTCACAGACAAGGCTTACGGCTAGTCCCAGACTAAAACAAGTGTTTAGCGGTCTCAACTGAAAACAGCTTGCCCTCTCTGTGAAAGTCTCTGTGAAAGTGTGCTTCAAAGTGAAGAAAATAGTATTGCTTTTTATTTAAGAGCTAACAAAGCATTCAGCAAATTCATTACTTTTCCATAACCACAAACAAAACCCCAGAAAGCTTTTTTCATTCACCCGCCCAAGCCGCGTGCTCATCACTGATAAGTTTTGTTTAGGCTGTGTAACGTGACCTCAGGATGAACATTATTACAAAGGTGTTCCTAACAGGTGTAAATCTATTACCTTTGCAGGTGTTAGATCAGAGAAAACAATGCCAGAGTCATGGATGTGTTTAAGACCTTTTATAAGGTCAATTGCAAACTCTAGCACTACGTCTTCAGGCAAGGACTTATCCTGAGAAATGAGTCCTGCCAGAGATCCACCTAGGATAAAAAAGCATTACAAACCAAATTAAACTATATGACATGCGACCTGTTGAGAAACTCACAACAGGGTGAATAAATGACACAATTTTCATTTTTGGGTGAATTATTCCTTTAACATCAATTCTGGGAATCTTACCTGTGCACATCTCCACCACCAGCCACAAATGGTTGCTTGTCTCATACCATTCATAGAAAGACACCACATTATCATGCTTGATATCATGAGCAAGTCTAACCTGTGGGAATAAGTTGATAGGTAATTTTCAGGTGTGCAGTACTAACCAAAGTACATTAAAAATGCAAATTTTAACTGCATGCAAAACACTGACAGAAACATATTTAGTTTACATACATGGTTGGTTAATTCAGGTCTCTTGGACTTCTCACTGCAGATGATGGCCACGAAATGTATGCTGCCTTTTCTCCTACCCTTATAAACAACTGATCTACTGCCTCTTCCAATCTCTTCATACAAAAAAAAGTTCTCCATCTGTGTAATATACAAAAGAATAACGTTAAAAACGCAACATGCGGGCTGCACATGCAAAACACATCATGTCATCGTTGATATCAGTAAGTCATATTTCAGAGTAAGAACTATAAACACCTTTCAGAAACTCATGAAACTCGCGAGAACGCTGACAACGTTAGCTACAATCTGACGTCACACAGACACTAAAAGTCAATATAATGGGCAAGTATTTATTAAATCCATATTATAAAAGTTTTCTTGTCCTTTTGTAACGTCTCTTTCAACAATATACCAGTTTCGTAACAACCCGCGCGGTAAAGGACTGACAAACGGGCGCAAAACATGGAAGTGAAACTTACTCGTTTGAGGGGGGTTACTTTAGTCGTAACATACCAAACATTACAAATGTAAAGCCACATCGATACAATCATCATTGTGGATATTGTAAATTCTTTAAAATAGCGTAAAAATAATTTAACCCTGACGTTATATATTTTATTGTAACAGATTATTAACCTTTCAGTCTTCGTATACCCCTACTATTGGATGATCCCGTTGCTATGATACGGAGGAGGACGCATAGTTGAATGTGGTGAACATGATCCACTGAGCATGCGCACCCGAAACGTCCGACTTTGTGACGTTACACCTGTTTCTCTCTCTCTTATTTTTAATGTTTGCAATATTTTAAATTTATTAATGTCACATTAAAAAGCTTGTTCCTACTATAACGATATCAGTGATATTAAGTTAGTTTTGTGCTTGAAATAGGCTAGTATGTAAGAAACGCAGACAGTATAAAACTATAAGAATGTGTGCTATTTATTTGCAGGTTATAAAGGGGGGGGTACTAAAGAATAAAATGTGCCGTATAACCGTTTATTCGGTTGTGAAAGAGTTGCAAAAACCCAGCTGTGAGGATGGGGAGTGGCGTCACACACACACACACACACACACACACAGAGAGAGAGAGAGAGAGAGAGAGAGAGAGAGAGAGATATGGTCTGGAGGGCGGCGTGCAGTGAGTGATAACGTTACCGGCTTTTCGTCCTTTCCGCTATTTGGTCGCGATATTTTTTTTTATTCCATATATGTCCCGGAGCTCCGCTACAGATGAATCACAGATGATCGGGATCTCCAACGGAACATTTACGTTAGCCGGGCATGATCGTTGTGCTACTTTTCACACCGCCGCGTCCATTAATTTATTCAAAGGAGAGCCGGGGATCACTGCCTTTGTTTACGGATAAAGTTTGCCAGTGAAAATCCTACTGAATAACGTTAAGTTGGTTTTACAACAAGTTTAATCGGAAACAGGATTATCTGCTACTTCCACAGCTTGTTTCAAGAAAACTATCTAACGCATCGGATCGTGACGAAGTTGGGTGTTTTCTGGTAAGGTGTCATCCCTACTTTTCAAAAAAATCTTTTGGTTGCTCATAATGTAGATTGTATCTGTAAACTGTGTCTTAAAACTTACTGAGCTATCTAACTAGACAGCATTTTGGGGGCCTTAAAAACAGCAGTCCCCAAATTGTTTAGATTGCCTAGATGTCATAGATCACTACAAGCATCCAATCTGTGATCTGGCTTTGCAAACTTCTTCAAGTAACTTACTTTTAATAAGCTCTCACTATAACCCAAGCAGATTACATGGATCCGATTACATCAATCTCAATTCTTTAATGCTATTAAAATTTGATTTCACTCCGGCTAAAGGAGCTTATGCCAAAACTATGACCAAACTTTACATTTTATAATACAAAATAGCAGGTCCACATGTTGCAATAGAGCTGTCCTGCTTTTGTGTCAGTGAAATCATTACTTTTTTAAGTAATGTATATAGATTTGTTAGTGTATCTTTTGGGGAATTCATATGTGTGTTGGGAATTCATATGTGTGATATACATGAATCTACTCTCAGGTTTTTCTAAGCCCAAAGAGCAGAGAGTAGGGGAGAGAATGAAATCAGATAGTGGACCATTGCATTCATTTCGTCACCGGGTCTTACTATTTTGGTAATGATATCATACAAGTCATGTGCCCTAGAGAAGAGGACAGGGTTACTTCCCATTCATAAGTAAACATGATAAAACTAAAGCTTTACAGTAGAGTTTATCTACTTCAAACTGTTTTTATCTTACAACATGAATAATATTATAGATAATGACATTTTTAAGTAAAAAATAATAATGTTTTTTTGATGTGATAATGTGAGCATAGGATAATAATATTGTGCTCCCAGGAATGAATTGAATTATCTGATAGTTAAAGGAATATTCCACTTTCTTTAAAAAAAAATCTGATAATTTACTTACCCCCATGTCATCCAAAATGTTTATGTCTTTCTTTGTTCAGCTGGGAAGAATTAAAATTTTTTGAGGAAAGCATTCCAGGATTTTTTGCAAATTAAAAGACTTTATTAACATTTTCAATGCAGTTTAAAATTGCAGTTTCGCGCAGCTTCAAATGGCACTAAACGCTCCCAACCGAGGCATAAGGGTCTTACATAGCAAAACGATTGTCATTTTCAGCAAGAAAAAAATTCACTTTTAAACCACAAATTTTGTCTTGTACCAGCCTGCAGAAAGACTTCAGACGTTGTTGTATGTGGAATAAAACTAATTAATGTTTTTGTGTCCGTTTATTGTTTAAAATGGTCCGCAAATGTGCGTTTTTACATTTGTGACGCGTGACATTTCGACATACTTACGCATTGTGTAAGGTCGCGCTGGCGCCTCACACGGCGGGTGCAAGATGAGAAATTGTGGTTTAAAAGTGCATATTTCACCACAGTAGAGGCGTCAAGCGCGAGTGATTTCAATGTTAAGTCAGTGTGAAGACATGTTGACACGCGTCTGGAGGTCTCGCGGCGCAAATGAGGCGGTTTACGCGGGGGGTAGACACGATTCCGCCTCATTTGTGCGTCTAGTTCGCGCAAATTGAGCGTTGCCGCGGGAAACGCGCGAGTTGAAAATTTTTTAACTTTGGCGGAAAAACGCGCCATGTTAACCAATCAGGAGCTTGCTCTAGTAGTGACGTGATTACAGGAATCGAGCGGAGTCGCCGAAGCTCCTCCCATGACGCAAATTTCTGCTTAAATAAAGCGAGTAAACTCAAAATGTTCAAGCGTCAAACTAGACGCGGTAGATGTGAATTTCACGCCTCAAACGTGGCTGGTGTGAACCCACAGTTAGGCCTCGTTAGGGATCATTTATGGGTCATTCACACGGGGCGTAAGCGTTAATGCTTGACGGAAGGCTTGTCTGAAGCGTGACCAACGGCTAATCACAGTGGCCGCAACACACCCTCCGGTCTTCCATAAACGTAATTGGCTGGCTCTGCCTAGGTTATTTGCATAAGGCGATATGAATGGGCTGACTCACGCGTTGCCGCTTGAAAAGTTGAGAAATGTTCAACTTCTGCCGCGAGCAACTGCACTGACGCGGCGCCGACGGATCCACAATTTAGTTCGGCAACGCATGACATCACCCATTGATGACGCCCCGTGTGAATGCACCTTAAGAGCCCATTGAAGCTGCGATTTTTAACTGTAAACTGTTGAGGTCCACTAAAGTCTATTAAATTGAGAAAAGCCTGTAATGTTTTCCTAAAAAAAACATGATTTCATCTCAACTGAATAAAGAAAGACATCAACATTTTGAATGACATGCGGGTGAGAAATTTATCAGGATCTTTTTTCAAGAAAGTGTAATATTAAATAAAAAGAGGAGACTTTCACTGGATCCAAATATCTTTAGAAATCTCTACATTTAGGTCTTTGTATTCTTAGTAAACCTACAAATTCAGGACCAAATTTTGTTGTCCCACTCAAGACAGTTTCACACTTACGTTTGTGCAATTCAAACAAAATTGCATGCGTGCCCCCTTATTCTTCATATTGCATAGAAGCATCATATGTCCAAATTTCAGGATGCATCTGAGCTCTTCTCAAATGTCTATCTTTAGTTTCATGCACAAATGAATCACAGACAGCAGGGTCCTCCCCTGAGACCAGGAGAGTGTAGTAGATAGACACGAGGACACTCCTTCCTTCAGGGTTTTTTGTTTCTGCATGTGTGGTTCTCTTGCGTGGACACGTGTGATTTAAGATCATGCTACAATAGTGCGGTGCATTCATATGACCTTTATCATACGGATCAACCTCAGTCACTGTAACTAACCATCAGTATTGGTTTGTCTGCATGTGTTCAGCTGTTTAGAAAGAAGACTATAAACAAGTGTCTCTTTATTTTTCTGATTTCTGTTTGCTTTGTTTGTTCTTAAATTGTAGTGGTATTTCTTTGTGTTCATCATGTCTGGCTTAGTTATTATAATATCTTGGTTACCATGGTTTTTTAACAATACCAGGAGGATAGCAATACCACATCATCTTTTAAAATCCTTCGTTGGAGTAGTTACATTATTGCACATTTAATAGCATATGAATTCAATGTGGTTGTCACATGTTCATGGTTTTCATGTTCTTAACCAACTTGCAGACATAGCAAATACATCCAGTAAATGCACTTTTCTTGTGTATTATTCATTCACTGTTTTATGAGATAAAATAATTATCCATAACCTGTTTGCCAGAGATCAGCATTTTTGATAACATTGCTTTTAATGATAATCTATAGTTAATGCTTTTGTCTGCTCGAGGCTCTTTGAGAGGGTAAAGGCCACGGCCTTTAAATGCACTCAATTGATTTTCTTAAAGAGTTTAACTACATTCTCATTGTTGTCTCATGAAGACTGTATGTTAACTCAAGGCAAACTTTGCCATTTCCTTTGGTGCCATTATAAATGTCAATCCAAAGGGAATTGATCATCTCCTTTCTTATTGACCGCTCTGTGTCCGATCAGAGAAACCTCATCCACTATGCCATCTGTAATGTGTTGACGGCACATGATAAGAAGCAGGATATTGGATTAGGTTGTGTAAAGTTAATCATATTATTTGGCCTTTTAAGCCTCCAGTTGTTAGTATTAGGGATGCACCGAATATTCGGCCACCGAAATTTTTCGGCCGAAAATAGCCCAAAAGAGCATTTTCGGCTTTCGGCCGAAAGACTTTTATCACCGAAACAATACGGCCGAAATGTTGTGATGACGCAAACAGAAACCGCGCCCTGCACGTGCTTGTCTGAAGCAACATGTATGCGGCGTGGATGTATTTAACCGCAAAAAGGCGCTAAAGTACGCACAGAGGCACATGCGGTTGTGTCCGGTCCAGACGTGATCATCACAGTGAGTACGCTCTTCAAAGATCAGAACTCTTGATGTGTAAACTTTAGAGAGAGTCGCGCAAATGTGTCTCATACTGTATAGTCCATTAACATACATGTGCCGAATAAAGCAATGAAAAACAACGTAACGTTTTTATGCTGCGCTGTTTGGGATTCGCCTTCGTTCTCTGTGTGCGCGCGCGTTTAAGTGCCCTCAATAGTGCACACACGAGTGAGACGCAAACAAGCGAACGTAAAATCTTTCTGTTATTGACAGGGCACATATAAACAAAATTATCTCCAAAGTATTCTTTTTCTAATAAAAACATTTGTTTATGTCTTAAAGTGCGTCTTGCAGGTTAACCACCACTGTCGATTAATGGGTACATAAATCACTCAAGATATGTGTATAATTTTTAAAATGTCTCAAAAATGGTCTTAAAGACCACTTTGTTTACGTTTTTGGTATTAACGGTTTTTTTACGCAATTCTGCGATGACGTCACGTTGGGGAGAAGTGAAGGAAGCCTCAGCCAGAGCCATAGAGATAGATGAGACATTTATTGCTGTTTAATACTTACGTATACAATTTGGAAATCATATATACATCGTAGTAAATATATAATGTGTTATACTGCAAAGTTACCATGATAATTATTATTTATGATATCTGTGGAAATAAATAAAACTTCGCAAATCTGCTGATTTGATCCATTCATGTCCTGACCACCAGGCTAGAGATTTTTAAACATCCTTAATCCACACTTACTAGTCTATCAAATAATATCTCAAATATATTGTTTTGTGAAATAAAAGAATGCTTTGTTATATTGTTTATGCGATAACGAATCACACGATCATTTTATACGCAGCAGTCAGCAGCTGCAGCACACTCGGATCCGACCGCATACATACTGTAATAAACAGGCGTTCAGCGGCTTTTTACATCACGACAGACTATGCCATTTGAGGAGGAACCGCTCATTGATCACCGTATTTTTATAAATCCTGTACATGTTTGGACCTGCCGAACAGGTTGAGGACTTTCATATACTTTGTTTAGCAGAGAGGTTGAGCAGTTTGACCAGCGGGCTGCGGGAACCGGACGCATATCACGCCGCCAGACTGTGTTAACTCGAAATGTATAACTATTATCAGATCGACCCACCGGAAAAGTCCCGACTCTCTCGATTGCCATTCCGCTACTGGTTGTAAGAAAGTGAGTGCGTTTGGGTCGCTGGTCCCCGCGAACAGATGTGACGTGCCTCACTCAGCTTCCAGGATTAGAGACATGCTGCCAAAACCGTTTGTGCTGAAGATCGCATAAAGTTACACCCATTTCAGGCAGGATCATCCCGCTCAAGCCAGCATGCACGAGTATGAGTATGTTAATTGTTTGTTTACTTTCTACACGAAGATATGCTAACGTTATGCTATCTGGCTGTCTGTCTGCCTATCTCTCTTGTCTGTCTGTCTGTCTGTCTGTCTGTCTGTCTGTCTGTCTGTCTGTCTGTCTGTCTATCTATCTATCTATCTATCTATCTATAATCTGCGCTATCAGAACTGTACTTTACTCGTCTTTCTATAGTCATTCTCAATGCGGCTTTGGGAAATTCTCTCCCCAGCGTGACGTCATACAGTGCGTTGTGGGGGAAAGGAGAATCATTGCAAACCGCTGTACTTTTTCATACTTTTTCGGGTTTTGTGATACCCAACAACATAAAATACAATGGATAACAGTTTAAATGTTTATTATCAACAAGCAAATTGCACAAATTCGTTGAAAAATTTTACCTGCAAATCGCCCTTTAAGTGTATGTATAGATTACAGTCATAAACCAGTCTCTGCTTATTTAAAGAGACACCTCAATTACTTAAGTCTAACAAAGGGACAAATAGCTCTAAAAATAATAATATATTTAATTTATACATTAAAGACAGTGTTATGACTCATTTAATTCGATTTCTGTACCTAATGCTAATGTTAGCCCTTATTAATGTGCAGCTTTGTTCTTTTTTATAAATGTTTGTAATTTCTTTATTTGTTATTAAATTTTCCCCACCCCCTTTTTGCTGATCTGAAAAATAATCCGATCCGTGCCTCAAAAACTGTAATGTGATCTGAACCGTGAGTTCTGTGATCTGTCACACACCCCTAGTAAAGGTAGTACACAGTGATAGCCATAAATGCATTTGTACTAATAATTGGCATAATAATTTATTTCGGTGTTTCGGTTTCGGTTTTTCGGCCTTGGTTTCCTCATTTTCGGTTTTCGGTTTCGGCCAAGAATTTTCATTTCGGTGCATCCCTAGTTAGTATATTTCATATTTCAACATTACAGCTTATTTATTTGCAGTTCCTGTACAAAAATATAGAGTTTATTAGATAGTAAGGCTCAGTAAAGCTAACCTTTGTTTTTTTTTAATACCTTTTTACATTAAATGCATTAATATTACTACAAACTATTTTGACGATTTGTTGAGATGTGTTCAGATCCCATGAACTGTTTTCTGTACATACAATCAAGTTGAGAGATATGAGATTTTGTTTCTTTCCTCTTAAATTTAAAGAGCTTACTTATTTTGCTCTCTTAGTTATTGATTGTTATATATTACATGTATTACTTGCATTTAGCAATGTTTCACTGGTAACTGCGGTGAGTAGTCTGTGACCTACCTGTGGTACATTTATGTACTAGCATGGTATCTGATCTGCACAATAATACCACAGTTTGGTTTTGTTTATTGAAACATTTAGTCTGTGTGATCTGTGCTTTTTGTCAAAAGCTAATGTACTGAGTTGAATCTTAAGTGTCAAAGCAAAGCAGCACAAATATGCTATAAATAGATCTGACTTCCTCTTTCTTAACAGTTGAAGAGTTTTTGCTGAAGAACAAGATGGGGACAATCTAGTTTTGCCTTTGCATCTACATAATGGTTAGGCGCTTGTAAATCTACATTATTGTAATCCAGTGTTAAACATTATTTTTACTGTGGTCTAGGGTTCTTTTGATTCCTAAAATGTGATCATCAATTATTCCGTAAATGTATTTTTGCATGTACTTTATTAAGTGCCCAACTGAGATTTGTCACACTGGTGTCCAATAGCCTTTAAATCTTTGTAAAAAGTGCAGATCAAGATCTGTCACTTAGTTGGACTGGACGGGCTGTTTGTTTTCTACATGTGCCTCTTTTTCCTTATAAAGGCCTGCTTTTGTATTGCTTCTCTGTTTATGTCTTACCCAATCAGAGACAGCAGGCAAAAATGAACCAGCATTCAAGGGTTCATGCCATTGTGCACAAAGTGTTTGGGAATTACAAGGCCTGGGCGGCCACCAACAGTGGTTTGAGGATAACTGCAATAATTATAAACATTTTACACAACATACCTCTTTCGCCTTTAATCACGCTTGAGAATTAGTGTGGAAAATTACAAATGAAGACAGATTAAACCAGCAAAAAAGTAACTATAATCAATTTATGTAAAAGCTACCGCCCCTTATCTTAGGTATTGCCCTTTGTGTCAAGAGTGAGGGTGTGGTGGTGGGTTGGGCTTTAGCCCTGCACACCCTTTTGTCCTCCCATGTGGCCTTTTTTTTTGGCCCCTGCATTTAAAGGAGTGCTCTGGACGATGAGTGCAAGTTGAGTTCCTGTCAAAAGCCCTTTTCTTTCACACAGATTAAGGAAAATACACAGATTATATGTCTGGGTTTTGTCCGAGGATCGATTTTGGTTCGTTCACACTGCCTGTGATTTTCTGGGATCTGTGTGTACGTTCACATACCTGTACATCCCATAAAGACATGTGATGTGACTACGGTTGCAGAATTCTGTGAATTTTCAAGGCTGGAAACTTTCCATGGGTTCTAACGGGAACATATGGGAATTAACGGGAATATATGGAAATTAATGGGAATTAAAAAAAAATGAAATTAGCAAGATTTACAGCAGTTTCAGTAAAATTTCTACCCTCACATGCACACTGCTTATTGAAGGGCCATTAAGGCCACACCCTCTGCATGTACTTGCATTCTTCCTTAACATGATGCACGGATCATTTCTTGAATCCTGAACACAAAATTAGAGCCCGACCGATTTATCGTTTTGCCGATTTTATCGGCCGATATGAGCCTGTCGCAGATATATCTGTATCGGCGTATAAGCCGCAGATATGAAGCCGATATGAACGTTCGTTACAGAAGACATTAAATGCTTTTGAAAGATGTAAGTACTTGTTTGTCCAGCAGAGTGCGCCCTACTGGTTGCTAATGGTGACCCATGTCACTCACTGTAGTGACACCAGCCAACCCCCCTTCACTTCTGTCAGTCCCTCAGTTCAGGTGGTGGCAGTCACGCGGTTTCTTCACAACATTTTACACTTGGTATTAAGACGCGCTTTGGTCGATTGGATTATAAGTGGGCGAGAAAGACACATTCCGGTTTACATTTGGTGTTTTTAATCCATCTCTTTTGTCCACTTGCGAGTTATTTAAAACGCAAGTGGAAGAAATGACGTGAGGCGGAGAAAGGACGCGCTTTAACTGCCGCGCAGTCTGTGGGAGTACAGCTGCTTGTGCTGTTACTGAACATGCTCATTTCAAAGCAATTGATTAAATAAGCTCGCGCAACTTTACACCCTCGCTAAATTAAAGCGGCGGAGATAAGACGCTTTAGTTTTATACAAGTTTAAAGTCCCGGCAGAACACTGTGGGTTCGTGTTATAAAAACGTTGTGCAGTACATTAAACATAAGCCTACATCATTATGTTGTCAGCAAGTCAAGCATTGTCGTCTTAACGGTAAGTTTCTAATTAATTTGTGAAGCACATAACTTATTGTAAAGCTAATAAAAAATGACTTTATAAGTTTCCATTTTCAAAATAAGCCCAATATAACATTATTCTCGTCAAAACTGACAATCATTTAAGTTATATGTATTTTGTTTTGTTTGTGTTTAAAAGTTATTTATAATTAGTCAAGTTTACTGTTTTGTGCACTTATGTCAGAATCATTTTGGATAATAAAGTTTATTGTTAACTTGTAAAACCTGCCTATATTACATATCTTTGTCACGTCATTTTAAGTGTTTGATCACCACATTTGTGAGTGATCATTGCAAAAAAAGTATTTATATATAGTATATTCTGTTAATGTATATAGTGTATTATATGTACAGTAGCCTGCTGTAGTATAATATACTGTAGTATGTGTGTACTGTACTATAATATACACAAAGAATATCGGCCGATATATCGTTATCGGTGTTTTTTTACTCCCTAATATCTGTATCGGCATCGGCCCAAAAAAATGCGTATCGGTCGGGCTCTACACAAAATATCCCTAAATTTCCAGATAATTCCCATAAATTACCAATAATTTTCCTAAAGTTTCTGTTTATTTTCCAAAATTCCCCAGATTAAGTTACTATGGAAAGTTTCCGGAAATTTACAGTAAACTTTCTGCCCCTTTGCAATTCTAGATGTGACATGTAATGTAATGTAATTTAATTGTGATTGTGCACATGGTAGAGTTCGGTCTGCAGTGTCTAAAGTTTGCTTAACAATAACTAAGTTGTTGTGACGACGACAGGCGTTATCACTACAACACACCCTTTACGGCATTGTCCCTAACTTTTTTCTCATAGGAAACATTCTGGAAATGTTACTAGTACTACTAGGTCCTGGACGTTTTTGTGTTCAAACAGAAGGCACAATTTTATTGCAATTTTATGGGATCAATGCATTATGTGAAAGGGGTTATAGAGAGGTTAAGTCGTCTCACACTCAGTAGAGCATTAACACTTATTAATAGTATCAGGGATAAAACAGTTATTGATACTGCTGTGAACTGAGTGCTTTGCTTTATTAATAGTTTATGGACTTCTTTATGCACTGTATGTGACTGATGTGTAATGTGATCCAAGGTCACCAAATTCCTGCAAAGACTTTCTGTTAGATGTTGTTTGTTGATTCATTTTAAATTATGTATGAAGTAAAAGGGGACTGTCAAATGAAAAGCCTGTCCCAGCTATATACTTATTAGATTATTTTATGTAAGCAATTATTAGGTTGATTTTCCTAGAAACTGTTGACAAAACAGAACAGAAATGTGACTCCTGGGAGTATTTCATACTTGGATGTTTGCTTGAACACTGCTGAATATCACCAACATCAAGTGATAAAACTAAAAACTTCAGACTTTGTTTGTTATGCAGAAATAGACCACTAAACAAATTTTGACTTTGGAACCAGTTAACAATGGTTGACTTCATGAATCCTTCTGGTTAAACTAAAAACAAAAGAAATTTCCCACACAATACTCCTGCATGAGGCTTAATTTCAAATGTCAGCAGATTTTGAAGGAAACTTTTATAAACAGACAAAAGGTTAAAAGCATCACATAACTAATCCAAGCATACGTTTGCATCTGGGCTAGGATGTGGAAGGATGATATTGAATGAAGAGCAAACCATTGATCCACCCCAGGGGATTGTGGTGAATGTGGTCCATTACTCACACATTGACTGAGTATCAGATGTTTTTGCTGATGGATGCAACATTGACATATCAGTAAACAGACAGTTGTGGTATTGAAGATGCTTTTAATGAAAACTAATGGGTACTTTACTATAAGCAGTCATTTTAATTAGAAAATCTAATATTCTGTTAATTGGCATTGTTTGATATTTTATAAGTCTTAGATGATAACAAATGTTTATCATTTAAAATCTCCCAGTTGTCTATGTTTAGCCTAGTTTTATTTTTTATTTCTGTTTAAATGCGTCAGGTATAGATTAAAGGAATATTCCATTTTCTTAAAAGAAAAATCCAGATAATTTACTCACCACCATGTCATCCAAAATGTTGATGTCTTTCTTTGTTCAGTCAAGCAGAAATTAATTTTTTTTAGGAAAACAGTGCAGGATTTTTCTCATTTTAATGGAATTTAATAGACACCAACAATTAACACTTAACTCAACACGTAACAGTTTTTTTCAACGGAGTTTCAAAGGACTATAAACGATCCCAAACGAGACATAAGGGTCTTATCTAGCAAAACGATTGTCATTTTTGACAATAAAAATAACAAATATACACTTTTAAACCACAACTTCTCGTCTACATCCGATCCAGCGCGACCTAACGTAAATGCGTAGTGACGTAGGGAGGTCACGTGTTACATATATAAAACGCACATTTGCGGACCATTGTAAACAATAAACTGACACAAAGACATTAATTAGTATCAGTTGACATACAACAACGTAGGAACGGTCCTCTTTCTCAACACTTGTAAACACTGGGGTGGAGTTTCGCGTTCGTCCTCTGTGACGTTGGCGCATCACGACCGGATTTAAACGAGAAGTTGTGCTTTAAAGTGTATATTTGTTATTTTTATTGTAAAAAATGACAATCGTTTTGCTAGATAAGACCCTTATGTCTCGTTTGGGATCGTTTATAGTCTTTTGAAACTCCGTTGAAAAAAACTGTTACGTGTTGAGTTAAGTGTTAATTGTTGGTGTCTATTAAAGTCCATTAAAATTAGAAAAATCCTGCAATGTTTTCCTCAAAAAACATAATTTCTTCTCGACTGAACAAAGAAAGACATCAACATTTTGGATGACATGGTGGTGAGTAAATAATCTGGATTTTTCTTTTATGAAAATGGAATATTCCTTTAAGCAGGCTAGGAATGTCACAGATGGCCATTCTTTGGTTGGGCACAGTACTCAGAATGTATGGTTTCTTTGTTTCTATAATTAAGGCAACATCCTTAAAACAATAGCTTTAAAACACCCCAGATACAGTAAATATCAGAAGCATATCTAGAAGGCAACCCTGAACTTTACATTTTCCTCTGATAACAGACTACTTTACAACAATCCAAGATGTCATATCAGTCAATCTTGGGCTGCATTCGAAAGCTCTATAATGTTGCCTTTGGAGACAGCATACCAAGGCAGGAAGACATCAAGACACATCCGAATCCAATGTTTGGTTTACTTCCTGTCTCCTGCAATACTTTCATCGACCCACAATCAATACATGGGATAAGTTATCACAAAGACGCTCTTTGTATATATTTCAAACAGAATTCCGTTACGCTGAAGGCATCCAAATGCGTTTCCCAAAGCTGCCTTCATGCCGCCGAAGTTATTGCCTCATGCCTCAAGCGAGGTACCAGTCAGCTTTCGGATGCAGCCTTTGTCACACTCAGTGTAAAACCAAACCCTATTCATTCACCAATCAGATCCGATTGTTTGTCTCCTTTCTCTTTCTCATTTGTTGCTTTTTGATGTAAAACACATTTGAAGCACAAGGGGAACATTGCAACATGCCTGTGTTCCTCCCTGAAGCCTCAAAATGTTGATTGTTTAAAAGGTTTAGTGTTTTTAATGTTTTAAGGCCGGCCATTTGGAGTATACAAATTTATTTTAAATATTTGTATTTATTAATGTTAAAGAGCACCTATTTCATTGCTCAAAAACAACGTTATTTTGTGTATTTGGTATAATTCAATGTGTTCGCATGGTATATGGTTAAAAAACACATTCTTTTTGTAGCTTCAGATTTCCATCTCTTCCTGAAACGCATGAATTTGAAAAGCTCTGTGTCCCTGATTGGCCAGCTAATCTGCATTTTGTGATTGGCCTGGATACCTCTGACGTCAGCCGGAAATGTGACGCTCCTTACTATGTTTGAGGCTGTTTACACTTGGCATTAACATGCTTTTCGTAGATCGGAGCACAAGTGGACGACGTTAATGCCAGTAAACGGTGTTCAAAACGTTTTGAACGCGACCACTTTCAGCCACATTCGGAGGTAGTCGAAACCCCTTTTGATCGGATTGCTTTTGTAGCGTAAACGCACATGTGGTTGAATGTGTCCAAACAGCCACACGCGACCGCCTTACCTCCGCACATTTATCTAATCTGAGGTACTAAACACAAGTTTAATGTCTTTTCTGACGTGAACAGACGGTGAACAGCGCTATTTTTAGACTTTCATTGATAAAACACGAAAACGTGTGAAAGTTGCGTGATCCCATTTCATCAATTCAGCCGAAAATTCAGAGAAAGCTCTAACATATACATGTACAAAATACTGTGCAGCATGATTACTTACAACAAAAGCAGTGGACTCTGACATAATATTATTTTGTGTCCATATAAACTCGTCATTACTCCCGCTCGCATTTAAATGACAGCAGAGAGACTCGCCCACCGTCTCACAGACCACCCCCTCACAGTATTCAGGACAGAAGCGGTCGAAAGTGGACAAAAGAGACGGATTTAAATACCAGGTGTAAACGTAATGTGTCTCTCTCGTCCACTTGTGATCCGATCGATGAAAACACATCTTAATACCAAGTGTAAACAGCCCCTTTGAAAGATTCACGCACAATGCAATGCTAACAGGAGTTAACTCGCAGGCTGTAAGTTCAAAGCAGGAGGAATTATGATAATGTCGGTCTTGTCTACATCGCCAATCCTAGAAAGTAAACTGCTGCATACAATCCGTGTGTATGTTGTAGTCAAGAAAAGAGATTTACATTGGAGACGATAACTTGCGGTATTGTTTACTTTGGGGTTTGTACCTTTTGCATATCATTAACATGTACTAATACACACTTACACACCAAAGGAAATTTTAAAACGAGAATTGGACAATAGGTGCTCTTTCTTTAACATTTCATTGTTTATGTTTAACAACTTTTACAGATTTTAAGTTACTCATCTTAACAGGTCTAAAATAATGAAAAGAGACATTAAAGACTCTCGACGAAAACACATGTTAATGCCAAGTTAACGTTTTGAGTTAAAACGTTTTGAACACCGTTTACACCTGGCATTAACGTCGTCCACTTGTGATCCGATCGACGAAAACACATGTTAATGCCAAGTGTAAACAGCCTCTCAGTTATGTTGGACTTAAAAGTCCAACATAACTGAGAGGCTGTTTACACTTGGCATTAACATGTGTTTTCGTCGATCGGATCACAAGTGGACGACGTTAATGCCAGGTGTAAACGGTGTTCAAAACGTTTTGAGCTCGTCCACTTTCGACCACTTTCAACCACATCCAGAGGTAGTCGAAACCACTTTCGATCGGATCGCTTTGGAGTTGCGGAACGCAATGTGGTTGAATGTGTTCGAACAGCCACACGCGACCGCCTTTTCTCCGCCCATTTATCTAATCTGAGGTATTAAACACAAGTTTTACGTCTTTTTTTGACTTCTGGCGTGAACATACGGTGAACAGCGCTATTTTTAGCCTTTCATTGATAAAACTAAAGCGGAGGTTCTCCGTAGTTTCGTTTTGAAAGCCTGTGAAAGTTGCGTGATCCTATTTCATCAATTGCGCTGAAAATTCAGAGAAAGCTCTAACATATACATGTACAAAACACTGTGCAGCATGTATACTTGCTAAACAAGCAGCGGACTTCGACATAATATTAGTTTGCGTCCCTATAAACTCATAATTACTCCCGCTCGCGTTTGAATGACAGCAGAGAGACTCGCCCACCATCTCACGGACCGTCCCCTCACAGTATTCAGGACAGAATCGTTCGAAAGTGCACAAAAGAGACGGATTTAAATACCAGGTGTAAACGTAATGTGTCTCTCTCGTCCACTTGTGATCCGATTGATGAAAACACATCTTAATACCAAGTGTAAACAGCCTCTGAAAGTCCTGTGAAGGACATTTGAGGTAGGGATGCACCGATACCACTTTTTTGGAGTACGAGTTCTTGCATTTCAGTACTTGCCGATACCGAGTACTTAATAAAAAACATGATTTAAATTTACAGGTAACAGCTTTAGTAATATAATTTAACAAAAAAAACAAAGGACTAGTTTTCCAGTTTGTTGTAAACTCTGCCTCTTTGGACAACACGAGGTATTAACCCCTTACACGCCGCACAAACATAGACATTTCTCAGACCGTGGTATCGATTCCAGGTATCGGGGGACTTTTAACGAGTACTTTAGAAAATGTGGTGTCGAGGCCGATACCAGTATTGGTATCGTCGCATCCCTAATTTGAGGGCAATAAATGTTTTTGGTAAAAAAAAATGAGAATGAGAGTGTGAGAGAATCGTGATGTTATTTTCCATGCATTCACATTTTGGCAAAAATCATGCAGCCCTAGTTTCTATTAAGGTACAACAATTTGTTCATTGTTAACAGTAGAGTCCAGCACACAGGAACTCCCCTTGCAGTGTTTGAAATCTTATCCCATTACCATGCTGTTCCTCTGAATGATGTGATCAGCAGAACAGCAGGGCGGTCCAACCATTGTTTGCACAAAATAAAATAAAAGCTGCTTAAAACATTTTGGTGGGTGGAGTGAAGGAACAAAAAATAAATGCCTTTGAACTAACCAATCAATACATTTTAAAGTAAAATAATAAACATTTATGCATCTCTTTCTTGGTTTAATTATAACTTTAAGAAACCATTGGTGCTTAGGCAAGCATATTGCTTTTGCTTATACAGTACAGTACTCTGTGTTTGAGATTTTATCAAACCTAAACTTTGGCCTTCAGCTCGTCTTGTATGGTACCTCAAATCATGTGGCTTTCAAATCAGATGTACGATTTAAGATGGTGAAGAGTGAAATATGTGTCAAAATCCCAAAGACATTGAAAACACATCCTGGGACCAGAATATCTTTAAGACTTATTTCAACTTCGGCCAGTAAGCAAACTTTCACAACACTCAATTAACCAATTAGCAACAAATTAACAACCATTTGGAAAAACATAGTTTCTTGCATTTGTACATGTTTTTGGGTAACGTTAGTTAACATCTCTGTGAAAATGCAATCTCTTGAAGATGGACGTTTTACAGGCTGTACTGGGGTAGAGTTGACTTGAATTGTTATGAACAAGCAGAATCTTGTTGCACAAAGAACAGAAATACTTTTGTAATCTTGTCTTTTTTTGTTTGGTTTGTTAAAGGTGTTGTGTTGTTTAAGGTTGTCATGTTCAGACAGGTTTGTTCTGAAACCACGTGTAAGATGGAACAATGTCACGTGAACACAACACAAGACCTGCCCGGCAGACGATGACGTCATCACACATGTATGATTCTGCTTTCAGTCTGGCTCCTCTTGGTTAAAAGTTTGTGGTAAGGGTTTGGTTTAATGGTGGTATGCAAATGAATGTGACTGTCAAAGGGTTAAAATCTATTTCCTGTAAACCCGACAGGAAAGGGATTAGGATGCTCAAAGGAACTATTGATCTATTATGTTTTTTGGAAACTGAATGGCTGAACAGGTTTTAAGGAGAATTATTAAGATTGTCTTAGGTCTTGCATTATGGACGAGTAAGAAAATCTGATGCATTTGTATGATTCATTTTGACAAGTACAGTTTTCTGTCACTCATGTTAGTTTGTGTAACAGGAAGTCTTCGCTGCCATGTGTGGTTGTCATAGCAGCACTTGCTTTTGTGGTCACACTGAAAGCCTTTTACAGAAATCGTTCAAGCTTTCAAACCACATGTCACCCGGATTAAAAACATCCCTGACTATTTCCTTAGACTCATCCTAAACACAGACCAACACTGATGCACAGTGTATTAAAAAACACTGTTTTTAGCCCAGGAGAGGTATTGCAATCAGGTTTGCTGGTGTCGCATTGACTTGCCATGATGCTTAGTTTTGAATGCTGTCATGATGGAAAATGCAATGTGCAAACGTTGAACATCTGTGTACGTGTACGAGTCAAATGCTTTGAAAGGCTGTGCGCTCGACTGTGCGACATACACATAAAAAACGAAGTATACTCCAGGCCTAAGTGTTATAGGAGAGACTGCCCTTATCCTGTCAGATGGTAAGTGTCCTGGTCACAATCCTCATGGCTTCATATTACATAGGTGAGCTCATAACTAGCAGTAATATGAAAAGAACTAAGAACGGACGCTGATGCTTTCTGGATGGAAAAAAATCTCTGCCAGAAATGAGATCTATGAGTCACATATTACCTCTAGCTTTAAGACAAGCTTAGCTGAATCTGAAGGATAAAACATTCCTGTATAAGCCAATATAACTCTCTGTTGTATATATATTTGTTAAGATGGATAATCAAACATCCATCAGTTGTTTATTAGGATAACTCTGAATCTGATCTTCTGATCCGGTTGTCATGTTTCAACACGAAAAATGAATGAGATTTAAAGTTATCAACGTGCCGCCATGTATGCTCTCAAAAAGCAGATCGCTTTGCTTAAAGGTGCCATAAAATGTGAAACTGTATTTACATAGGCATCGATGAATAATAAGAGTATTCTGTACATGGTGATTACATATTTTAAAGGTGACATAGAATGATTGAACAGTGTATTTATCCTTGTTCTGTGATGTGACATGTAGACATTTTTTTTGAGGGGGGTCTGTAATGCCTAAAAACCTCTCTCAGATAGCTCTATTAGGGTGGGAGAGTTTAAACAAGTGGTTTTGCACCTA
Organism: Paramisgurnus dabryanus; assembly: GCF_030506205.2. Taxonomy (NCBI): domain Eukaryota; kingdom Metazoa; phylum Chordata; class Actinopteri; order Cypriniformes; family Cobitidae; genus Paramisgurnus; species Paramisgurnus dabryanus. Next base: position 25,444,569 of record NC_133349.1, read on the forward strand.
TTTGGCTCCCCCTACTGGCTTAACTTGCAATCTCATTACTGATTGGCTGACTTTGCTGCCACTCAAAAAATGTAGCCAATTATTTTAAAGTGGAGGTGCAGTGAGATGCCTGTGATGTCATAAGCATCAGTTTTTCAGATTGGGCTGTTTTCTGGCTGACATTTCTAAAAGAGGAATTTCTATGAGACTGAGATGTTTAGCATGTTTAGCACTTTTTGTATGTTCGTGAATGCGGGTAGACTACCATTATTCAACAAAGACAAGGTAAAAATGTTTTTTCATTCTCTGTCCCCTTTAAGCCTCAAACACGCTTGTTTCCTCTTTCTTATGTAAACCTCGTACATGCATAAGACAGCTGGAAGACAGGCCAATCTCATCATAACACCAACTGTGACGTTACAGTCGAGATCTACGCCCCCACTTTAAATTACACATTAAATTATGTACAAAGTTGTTAAAATGCTAAAAATTTATTTGTGACTGCTGAGTCAGCCCAATATGCTAGCTATTGCTATATGCTAGCGTTTAGGCTGAAGTTCTACTATTGACGTTACAGTTACATTTTGCAAACAAACACAAACTTACCACTCAGAAACCTCATTTAAAGGCGGAGTGCTTGATTTCTGAAAAACGATTTGGAAAAGGGAGTCGGGTCAACTACCAAAACACACTTGTAGCCAATCAGCAGTATGGGGCATATCTACTTAATTACACTGTTGCCTCGGTTGCGTATGTGTGGGGCGGGTCAATCAAAAAAAGGTCCAGATTCTATTGCGGTAGGGGCGTGTTTGTTTTTTTATTTTAAATGTCAACATTGGCTTTCAGAGATCATGAACCCTGCCTTTGACAGTCTCCAAACAATTGATTAGATTCAACAAAATCTGTATCTTCGTCTGATACAGGTTCAAACCTAAGGTCTGTTTATACACACACACAGAGCTACTGGAAGGAGTTGCTCTGAGAAACAGCCAATCAGAGCATAGCTCAACATTATTATTCATGACCCTTTCAAATAAGGTAATAATAGAGCATTTCATTCTCCTAGGGTTGTAAATGGACATGTAAAACCATCTCTAGATCATTTTTGCACTTAATAAAGTCACATACCTTCTATGTAAATACCATAGACAATTTAACAGATTATTTTTATGCATTCTTTAGCACCTTTAATGAGACCTATATTAACCTAGTGGAGTCATTTGGATTACTTTAATAAGGGATGACAATCTTTGCCATGTTTAATATACTGTAATATGAAGATAACATAATGCCATTTTATTGTGAAATTATTTGTTTGTATTAATTTAAGGAAAGAAGACATATATTCAAATTAAATGTATGTCTAACAGTCGTTCTGTTAGTTTTGGTTTGCCAGTGAATTCTTCTGCCTTGTGGACTTTGTTGACCTGAGACTGAATGGGATTGATTGCTTCATCCTACAGCTCTGAGAGCAAATTCGGCAGTATTATGGTTTTGTCTGGCACTCTAGTGGTTTGGTATTAACTGCTGATCCCAGTGCAGCAGTAAATCACAAGGCTGAGTGAATGAAAGCGAGAGCTGGCTTCGATCTTTATTGGCTAAATAAATTGTTGTATTGATTCAGGAGCTTTTATGTGAATGTTTATTGTCCATCAAATGCGGTAGATGTGTTTATCAATTACTTACAATTTTGTTTTAAAGTGTGTTTCCATTGTTTAACACACATCACAGATATTAAATACTGCACAACATACAGCATCTGAATAACTAAATTACACTGACATGTCCTCTTTCATTATGTGTATTTATAATTTCTCATAAGTGAATAACACTGTACCTCCACCACCCTATTGCTTATGACTCAGTTTGCTCTACATTTCTTCCCATGGCCTAAATGGCTCAGGGTCTAACTGTAGATTTTCCATTATTCCTCCCTTTTCCTTATTCATAACTTGGAAAATCCCATTGCACAGTATAACATTTACAGCACATTATACAGAGGGCTTTCTCAAATCAGCCTATTCATAATCCATAGCACAACCAAACAGAAGGTACTATAGTTCCATCTGAATCATATTAGAGGCGAAACTTGAAAAAAGATGATCAACAAAGTGCATAAACTGCCCCATATGTTTTCTGTAGCTCATTTGGTCATGCAGTCATGTGTTCAATTCACAGGGAGCATGCATACTGATAAAAAAAGTATATATTTAATACACTGCCAATCGCTTTAGATTAAAGCATCTGTCAAATGCATAAATGCATGCAATAATTGGGGCGAGTCCTCTATTTTTTTTGTTATTTCACCCTCCTATCTCTTTCTCTTCCAGGTCCATCTTGTCAGAAATGCTCCTGATTCACTGACAGAGATTTAACACAAGCCGTCTGACTGTTCTCCCTGGGCGCTGCCCTATGGCTCGTGGGGTTGACCTGTGACAAGCAGTCAAGCTGGACACCACGGTATCGCCCCCCACTGCCACAGCCTCAACCCCGTCCACCCCGCTCGACCCTCGTAAGCCTCATCCTCACCGTCAGCACCTGGAGACCCCGCCCATCACTCCTTCAGACCGCCAGGTGGATGAGTATGTAAGCGACGTCACCGCCTGTGATGCATCTAAGATTTGGAGAGATGCAGGTACCATCACAGGTGAGAGGCAGAAGGTTGCATGAGCTCATTGGGATGGTTATCATATGGGTGCATAATGATTCTGTCACAGCTATTGATCTGATCTTTTGTTTTTGTTTAAGTATGCTTGATTGAGTTACTGATATGTTGACAAACATTTGGTTAAATATAGAATCATTAACCTAGAGATTTAATGTGCTGATTTGTTAAGTTTAATTAATGTCGTTTCAAAGAACAGTAGTGGAATCTGGATTTGGGTGAGTTTAGTTCATATTGAAATCTACAGTAATATTGAATTTTGATTGCAGACTTGGCAAGCTTAGGTTGTGACATTGTTGAGATATCTTCTAAAAAAAGTTTCCATTTGCGCTTCATTTTTTCTTAATGATGTCTAAGAGAAGAAATTTAGCTATTAAAAAGATTACATACTGTCACTTAAAATAAACGTTTCATATGAGAAACTCCTTCAAGTACAAGAACTAGGCACAAGCATGGAGTTTTCAGTTATGCACATTTATAACAGATAATCCATGCATTATTTTGACTATAAGTGGCACAAGTAGCAAAAAGTATTGCACATTATTGCATGGAGTCAAGTGTTGCACATCATATAGATGAGTTATTGCACACTATGGGAGTAATGTACTGCACAATTCAGGGTTCCCACGGGTCCTTGAAATCATTGAAAGTTTGTGAATCTGAGAGAAAATTCAAGGCCCTGGGAAGTTTTTGTAAATCTGCATACATAGATACAGTTAATTGAAAGTGCTTGAATCTATTTTATGCAAGAAGTTTTCTGGAAAAAAAAATCCATATAATTCCCTGTGTAGTGTAGGATAAACACGTGCCAAACTGTTCACTTTAAATGCTTATATCTTTTGTATTTGAATGTTTATTCATATCAAAATGCTTTTTTGCATAGTTGTGTTTGAGACATGAAAACGTCTCGGGTTACGTATGTAACTGTTGTTCCCTGAGAATGGAACGAGACGCTGCGTCTCCCTTGCCATACTTCCTGCATCCATGTAACACCATCTTTGGCAATATTTCAGATAGCGATATACTTCATAGCTCCGGCATCACCCTGCCTTTGTCGTTAAGCCTCACCATTGGTTGAATTTGATACACACATTCAGACGCACTTACCCCTGGAGGTGTCCCCAAAGTGTCACCGCAGTGACGCAGCGCGAGTTCCCTCGAAAGGGAAATGTTACAATGTATCTTAAAAGGTAACACGATGTAACCTTGCTCTCACTCGAAATGTGTCCACACATTTAGTCCTTGAATTTGAGGATATTGGACCTGGAAAGTCCTTGAAAGGTCCCTGAATTTGAAGTTAATTAAGGGCGTTTTCACATTAGCACTTTTGGTGCGCACCCGGGTTCGATTGACATCAGAGTTCGGTACATTTGGATGATGTGAACGCTGTCTTCCGAACTCGGGTGCGCACCCTCGAAACGTACTCGAGTCCGCTTAAAAAGGGTGGTCTGGGGTCCGTTTCATGTGAACTCCAGATCGGTTCGCTGCTAATGTGAGCGCAATCGTACCAAATCACGGAAGTGAACCGCTGTTAATTACGTATTATATGGAATGTCCCACCAAAACAGACGTGTTTGTTTGTGTGCGTGCACTTACCTTGACAACAAAATGCATAGAATCCTTGCTTGACTTTTGTTCTTATTTTTTTAAACCTTTGGTTTTGTTTTCAAAGAAATAATACAGAAACGCACTTTCGTCTGTCTGCCACAAACATACTAAAGTCGTTTCGATGACAATGCGGTCTGTCCGCCGACGTCAATTTTTGCGGAGGCATTCAGAAATCATCTCTCTGCTTGCAGTTCGTCAATCCGTCTCCGTCAATCACGCTTTTCGTCTTCTCGCTTACAGCAGTTGCCAAGCAACATGAGAGCGCGCCCGCTGCAGCTTGATGATGCAAGCGTACCGCGGTTCGGATGCAAAAATAATATGTGAACACAGTCCATGGGGGGCATGGGGAGGGGGGAGCAATTGAACTCTGGTTCGGACCAGGAAATCGCACCAAATGTGAATCCGCCCTAAGGTGTGGGAACCATGACAATGTATTGCACATAGTTGGAGAGTTATAAAGCAATGAAATGTTAAACAGATAATGTCACAGAATGTAAACGGGTAGTATGTAGTATATAGTGGTATAAACTAAGTAAGACATGTAAAAATGTACAGAATAGACATGCACTGAGCTATATAGATTATTTTTTTTGTTAACTCTGCTGTAATTCAGCATGAGTAATGCATTGAGAACTACACACCGCCCAGTCTGGACTCCATCATTTCTGAAACTAGGGCACTTCCATAGTCATAAAGTTTGCATAAACTTTATTAAAGTTTCTTTACTGTGCCAGTCAAAACAAGCAAACACTGATGTCAGATCTGTGCTGTTATTAACCTCATGTTTTTATAGCTCTGTAAACTTTATTATATCTAGCAAATTTAACTGATCCAAGTCCTGAGTCAGGAATTCACATTTTCTTGCCTTTTTTAATGTTTAGAAAGAATCTGGTGTTAAAGTAGTAAATTCAGTTATTTTTAGGCAAAACGAGACCCTTTATTATAAGTTGAGAAAAGACCTGACCCATAAACTCAGTAGTTTTCCACCCAGACTGTTAAAAATAGCTGCCGTGTACGTTTTATGGAAACTTATCTTTGCTTCAGTGTTGTAAAGTTGCTTTGCTCTGACGATTAACAGATCGTGATGACTCTCATTACCCAGAATGCACTGCAGCAGCTTCATGCTTCTTTTTTGGTTCTGGGTTTATTTTTGGCCTTTTAAGTGTGATGCTAAGTTGATGCATTGCATGTTTGGTTCAGCACTCCTTTTACTTGTGCATGAAACACAAGTAAAATGTTATCAAATAAGGATATTAAAATGTATACTTCATTGCAACAAAAAAAAAAAATTCAAGCATTTTGCATGAATTTTTTTTTTATGTTTTTGAAAAATTATTGTTACATTGGTGGTATATCATGTGGACTGAAACAAGCTTTAACTGCAACGTTTAAATGGAGTTTGTATAGACCTATGCATTTGCATTGGGTAAAAGACTCTTAATCCATTTGTTGTGCTTTCAAGCTCCCCAAAAAAGTGTTTGTGCGTGCGTGTGTTATATATTGCCTGTGACCATACAAGTACATTTCAGTAGGGTTACTTCTTGTATTGCATTCATTAGAGTTGCTTAACACTAAATAAACGTAATTGGCAAGTGTAACCGAATTTTTGGCACAAGCTTTAAACCTGAAGCGTTTTTCCTGTTGCTCCCTAGAGACACTTTTGTGTGAGCTTTTGGATTTGGATTTTCTCTGCTTAACTATATGGACCAGTAGTTGTGTAACTAATAAGTGAGCGTGCGTGCATTACGTTCATGTCTTTTTTTATGTAAACTGTCCTGATCAGTTACATCTTTAATTAAAAAAGACCATGGCGTGTGTTATATAATGCATTCTGATCCAGTCTCATTTAGGATCATATTCTTGGGGAACAGTATTTGGCCAAATTTATATAACTTGCATATAAAAGCTTTATTTAAAGGTGCATTGTGTAATTTTTAGAACGATTTCTTGACAGAAATGCAACATAATATACAAAACTATATTATCAGGGGTGTATAAAGACCTTTCATAATGAACCGTTATGTGTTTATTACCTTAGAATGAGACATTTTTATCTACATATACTGAGGGTCCCCTTACATGGAAGTCGCCATTTTGTGCCACCATGTTTCTACAAAAGCCCTTAACGGACAAACTTTTTTTTACTAAGTTGTCTCCAATGATGACATGTTTGTCTGGTGGCGGCTACTGTAGCATCTCTATGTGTTTCAAAAGCGAGAGGTGAGCAGTGGACTAAAGCCCGATTTATAGTCGTGCGTAGGTTCTACGCCGTAGCTACGGCTACCGTACTATCCATAGCCTGTGCGTAGCTCTGCGTAGCCTGACGCGTACCTCGCAAAAATTTGAACAGCGCGTCAGATCTACGCATCATAGGTATTTCCGTTTGTGACGGTGAAAACAAAGATGAGCCAAGTTGAAGAGAGATTTAACTCAAACTGCAACAAAAGTCGCTCTTTATTTACTTCCATCATTGCTGGTCTTCTCAAATCATACACAAAAAGTTGCTGTTTCTTCTTCGTTTGCGGGTTAACTTGCCAAGCTTCTTCTTCTCTGACGGTCACGCTGCTACTGTGGTTACACGCGTGGATACTGCCTACCAGCGGTTTGCGCATAAGTTTGCACGTCGACGCGGAGGACGACACAAAAGTATAAATGAAAACCGACGCAGAACCTACCCCGTCGCGGCTACGCCGTAGGACCACAACTATAACGAGCCCTTAAGCCGTTGGTTGCAATTCGCAACCTCACCACTAGATGCCACAAAAATTTACACACTGCACCTTTAAGCACACATACATTTTTGTGTATTTTGGGTATATTAGTGTAGCAGCCTATACTAGACATAATACTTGATGCACAGATCATGATTTTTAATAGACGATTACGATTCCATTTTTTACAAGAAAATGTTTTGGGATTTTTTCATTAATGGATTAATTTATTTGCTCTGCTTAAGCAACAGATAAGAAAGAATGAAAAAGTACAAGATTAAACTGACATTAGATGGCAATAAAAAATATATTTGAAGCTGTTTGAAATTGGATACCACTGCATCTTAAGCACAATGCTCAAAGTTGCAACATGCTTGTGCTTTCTCAATCTGAATAGCTGTGTCCAAAATGTCTTCTTATACCAGCTAACAGTCCAGTCTGAGCAACTAAAACCAAGCTGATTTGTGTGAACCATTGATTTGTATTTTTTCATTGTTTTTTTTGGGCTGAATGTGTTGGTTTTATCTCTGCAGAATACTTCTCAGACTGTCACATAATCTTTTCAAGGCCCTTTTGATTTCCTCTGCTGTTATCACACATACACTGTCTGAATTTGCATAATAAGGAATCAAGATACTAGGCTGCCATGTCCTGCTACTAAAATAACACATCCTACGCTTCTTACAAGAATGTACCACTTAACTACAGTTGCTGGCAAAATAACATTGCTATTCGTTGTTTTACTGATTTAATAGATCCTTATTCTGTTGAACACAAAAGAAGATGTTTTGATAAATAATGGTAAGCAGTTGACTGTACTGTACCCATTGACTTCCATAGCATTTATGTATTCTATTATAGAAGTCAATGGGTACCGTCAACTGTCTGGTTACAATCATTTAGCAAAATATCTTCTTTTGTGTTCAACAGAATAAAGAAACTGATGCAGGTTTACAACAACATGACGATGATTAAATGATGACAGAATATAAATTTTTGGGTGAACTAACACTTTAAGTCTAACAAAATCAAATTCAAAGTATAAATGCCAGTGTTGCATGTTTGTACCGACACTATATTCTGTTAGACAGACCCGTGATCCATTACTAATGATTGCTGCTGTGGTTTGGGTTTCAGTAACCAATTCCTCCTTCCCTAAGCACACAGCAGATAGTGAATGAGTGACATCATCATCATCTCAGCCCCCACACTGCATGTTTTGCTTTCATATACAGTAGGCTATGTGAAATGTCAAGGGGAGTGTTTGGTAAAGCCACAGGCCTTTCATTAACATATGAAAAGCTTTAGGTCATGTAACCTACTTTTCTTTAAACTCACTGGACACAGTATCGTGGCACACTGCCATCTTGTGGATGTCCAGGGTTGATGGCGATGGCCGTTATGACCCACTTTCAAACTACACTAGTCAACATGTGAAGTGGATCAAAACAGTTGATCAAAATTGTACTGAGACAAGAGCAGGACTTGTTCAGAATTGTAAGATAAGAATTATGAAAGGTTTTGAAATGTTGACTAGTGTACTACTTTGATGTATCTGTTGCAGCAGGCTGAGTTTGACTCACAGGAAAGATAATCTCAGATTTCCCAAAACAGAGGCTGTGTTTGACCATCATCACTATGGTGATGTAACACTGGTATTTAGTTTGGCAACGCTGTGCGCACCATACCACTTTAAATGTAACTCATTACAACAAGCAACACCTCAGAGTACAGTTTTGAATACGTTTTAAAACCTGCATCGCATCACACACACGCACACACGTGGGTCAGCATGTCCGCAGCATGTGTCCTAGGTATTGTCTTATTATTAGGTATTACCAGTGTCTTTTTCTAAAGAGTTTTTAATTGAAGTTTTTAATTGTAGGCAGAGATCCACCTCTTTAACAATACCTAATAGACTTACTGTAATATAGCAATCCTGGTATACTTTGTTGATGCTTTAGCTTTATAATGTACTTTGTAAGTGCTGTAAGTTTGTAATGTACATTATGTGTGTCTGTGATTTATGTGATTTATGTTCTCTATTAGATATTCGGCTGAATTGCAGGTTTGAATCTGCATGGGCAAGTTTAATTTTAAATTACACTGGATAAAGTGTTTGCTAAATCTTTAAAGGTCCCGTTTTTCTTGATCCGATTTTTCAAACTTTACCTACTGTGTAATGTTGCTGTTAGAGCATAAATAATACCGGCAAAATGATAAAGCTCAAAGTTCAATGCCAAGAGTACGGCTGCACGATGTGAGGAAAAGTTGCGATGTGCGATGACATTGTTTAATGTTGCGATGACGATGTGAGTTGCGATAAATATTTTATATTTTTCATGTTTTAGGGGCCATTCACATGTCGCGCCTAAAAACACGTGGAAAACGCTAGACACGTAGGTTATTGTCACATGACCTGCACGCTGCGCTTGTGTCATTCTGAAAAGTAAAAATGTTTTTGAAAAAACAAGTGTGAGTCGTGACCACGGCGCTTCCAGAGCGCACATACTGCGCGCCTACATTTGAAATAATGAACTTGAGCGCGCAATAGACGCAATATGTGAATCACCGCTTCCACAGTACCTGTGTTTGCGGCGTCATCTCTCCAAAATCCAAAATAATTCCATGATATAGCTGAAGTGCTGTTCCTTTTCAACACCTTTTCAAGGTCTTCGTCTGACAACACATTTTCATCACTCTTCTCTCCTTCCTCCGCCATCGTTTTTGCTAACAGGCACAGCGTCGCAACTGACACCTCACAAATCAATCTGAGCATAGCTGACTTAGGGGTTCCCCTGATTGGCCTAATAGCATGAACGCGCAAACCATGTCTTCAGGACTAAACGTGATAGGTCAAACGTATGTTACATGCGCTTATCGTTTTCCCTTCATTCATCGCGTCAAGGCTGTCTGTTGCGATGTGTTCATCGCGTGAGTTCATATCGCGATGACGATGAAAATTTGATGTATCGTTCAGCCCTAGCCAAGAGATATATATTTTTAACAGAATTCGCCTTTTAAAGCCAACAACGAATGGCCGGTTTGGACTACAGCCTTCTACTTCCCGGTTAAATGATGTCAATATTTTTTAACTAAACTCCGCCCACAGGAATTTGTCAGTCACCAGCTAAGCTCAAATGGCTCTGCTAAGCTAAGCTGCTGTCGAATCACAACACACTAAACAAACTACACAATCAGAACTCGATACGTATTTCTGAAGGAGGGACTTCATAGAACAAGAAAGACATCAGCCCGTTTTCAGGACAGTGAAAACAGCGGTATAGACATAAGTAAATTGTTTAAAAAATACATTGTTTTTTCACACAGGAGACATAAACACGTTATATTGCACACCTTAAACCCAATCATAGCTTCAAAAACACAGGAAAAACTGGACCTTTAAAGGTAAATAAAGTGATTGAGTATAGGGGCTGTTTGTTTGTTTGTTTGTTTGTTTTGGAGAGAGAGAGACAGACAGAGAGAGATCATTACTGGACTTTGAGTCTATAAATGTGTGTTGGGCATCTACATCATGCAGAACAGTCAATAGAAAATTAGCTTAAAAACATCCAAAATAATGTTAAGGGGCAGTGTGGGACTTTTAGAAGGATCTCTTAACAGAAATGTAATCTTATATTCATAACTATATTATCAGTAGTGTATAAAGACCTTACAGAATTGTATCGTTTTTATTACCTTAGGATGAGCCATTTTTGTCAACATACCTTGGGTCTCCATACATGGAAATCACCAACATGTTTCTACAGTAGCCCCAAACGGACAAACTGCTCTACAGAGCGCATTTTGTCCCTATCAGGGCTCCAGACTGCCCCCAAATGGTGGCATTTTGCCCCTAAAATTTGAGAGTGTGCCATTGAATTTTACATCCAGTCGCACATGTGCAACCAGTAAATTTGACCTTTTTTTCCAAAAGTGCACAATAAATTGTGACACTGAATTTGAAACATCACATTGTAATTTCTGCATCTATCGTCAAGTATTTATTAGTAATACAGTGGAAATTAGTAGAAATGTGAATATTTGGTTAGCATGTTGATTTATGGTGTGTGCCCCTAAATTTTCTGGTTGCGCCCCTAAAATTTTCAGTTGGGGGCCACTGTGCTCCTAGTGAAAAAAGTTAGTCTGGAGCCCTGCCTATGTTTTCTCAGGCGACTTTTCTCCTGTGTCAGCTATCGTAGCGTTTCTATGTGCTTTGAAATTGAGGTTTGTTGCAATTTGCCATCTCACCACTAGATGCCGCTAAAAACCCACAATGGACCTTTAAAGGTGAACAAACACACACAGTTTATCCCAATCTGATGTTAATCTCGAGTACATATAGAGAAGTATTGCATCCTTCTTATCTCTGAACAGTTTTTAGTTTTATCAGATTTATAAAAGACACAGCTGTACCGCTGCTTTCCGAAAACAGACAAGCTCTTGGAGGTGTGCCGTGATCAGAGCTAAAGAGTCACACAGACATTTGATGTAATTTTACTTATTGCCTGCGGTTCCTATTCATCTGGGATCTTTAATTGCTGGGACTGCTCCATCTTTCAGTTTTAAACAATCTTCACCGTCAAACTGGGCCTTGTTTATAAAACATTCATCACTGAAATGCCGGGATCAAACAAACATACTTCCTGCCCTGGAAAATCAAACCGCATTAACTGTTTCCTTAACGCTGGGTGCTTTGGGAACCTGAACAAGGTATATTTCCCTAACAACCAAAAACACACTTCTTTGGCAGGGACGGATTATGGTGATGATGTGCCCTGGGCACGGATGTCTCAAAGGCCCCCTTTACTAATTTTTTGGGCAACAGCGTTGCACCTGTATGCACAGGGCTCAAGTGTTGGTTCGCCTCTGCCTGTATGCCCCATCTTAACAATGGATTAACAATGGCACTAATACACGGGGAGAGAATGCACACAATATTCTGTACTTTCACACCACAAATTGGTTTATTTATATCTTACCAGTATCTGTCAACATACATCATACTGTAAAACATACTCAATCAAAAAGATTCTGACCTCTCCAAATCATATCACAGGAGAAAATTCCATAAATATTTTACATTTCTACATTTAGCAGACATTTCATTACATTTCATGTGTAACAGTCGTTCACCACAGGCATTTAGGGGCTGGACACGGCAAAACTTTTAAACACGGCTGAAAATGCCTTGAGGACGCCGAATGCCAGCTGTTTTTCAGGCGAGCGCTTGGGTAGCTGTGATACTTCAGCTGTTGGTTGCTGTGGTAATGTCCCGCCCCTCCTCCGCTGTAATTGGACGGCCGTGTGAGAACTGACATTGACGAGCGGAGATTTCACTCAAGGTTGAATATGTTTGAACTCTCAGCGCTCAGTGCTGAAAAAACCCAGAGCGCCGGTGTTGTGTCGAAGTCTGTTCCCCCTATGTTCCCCCTATTTTTCCCTTCAGTGTAGTGTTTTTATGGCGTTTTTATCACGTTATAAGTTTTATTATTTATATATTTAAAGTTTTAATGGCTACTGAGATGTATATGTGTGCATTTCTGTAATGTATCTGTATTGTTCTTAATGGTAAGTCAATTATTTTTACAGTATGAATCATATTATATGTATAATATTTATTTAATTATGTATGCAAACATTACATTTTTAAAACAACCAGTAAAGGAAAAAAAAAGAAAAAGACAGGCTATATTTTAAAAGAAATACCCTAATAGAAAACTGAAATTTTTAATAAATTGTATTATAAAATACATGATATTATGCCTTTTTAGTATAACCAATTCAAATATTTAATCTTTCTAAATGTAACGTGATGAAAACGCTATAAAAGCACTACACTAAAGGGAAACATAGGGGGAACTGAGTTCGACACAACACCGGTTTTCAGGGCGGAAAAAACCCGCTAGCTGCTTGCTTATTTGAAAAACGCAGAGTTTCCAATGGAATCAATTGAAAACATGCGCTGGCCGCGGGCGTAAAAGCTGTGTGTCCAGCCCCTAAAGACAGTGAATATACGTCCTTGACACATTTTGCGTCTTAGTTCGTTTTTTACTCTTGCCATTAGAGAAAATGAACGTTCTCCTTCACAGTTGCTGACTGGCAGGGTGAGGAAAAGCTGTCCTTTTGTGCTTTCTTATCACTGATCCACTTGGTTGTGGTTTTAAACTCATTTTTGTTTTGGTTTTCGAGTAACTATCTTCTACGCGTGACTTTTATATTACGCAATGCTTTTCACTCGCCTCTAGATGTCTCTCTCAACAGCGCAGCAATAGATTAAAATTATTTATTTGATTTATTTACTAGTTAATACTTTTGCAACTGCAAAAAAAACCTACATTATTCTTCAATATTTAACACAACTTTACTGAACATAAAATTAAAATATTTATTTGAAATTAATAGACAAAGTAAATTTGACAGGGCCCCCTGCTGGCCCAGTGCCCTGGGCAAGTGCCCAGTAGGCCCGTGCGTTAATCCGTGCCTGTTCTTTGGTGACATTGTTGACTTCCTTATCTGAAACCAAAATGACAAATCTTTCTTGAGCAAATCTTGTGCTGCCAATGACTTCCAAGCATGTTGATAGGTGTGCTCTGTGCTCTTGGTAATATGTGTGCATGCTCTTGCAGGAGAAGAGCCAATACAAGGAATAATGACCTTTATGACTTCTTACAGAGCCATACTCGAAAACATTAGAAAACAAACTAGTTTCAAACTTTGCCCATGTTTTGTATGAGAATCCAACATTGTAAATAATGCATGAAATAGAATTACATATCCCCTTTAATGAAAATCTAAAAAAGCAAAAAGGTTTGGGTGAGGGTTAAAGCAAAAAAACATTTTGATAGCTCAGTATAAAAATAATAGAATTTAATGGAACGTTCACTTGATAATGCTATGGTAGAAACTCAAACTGTGTGCACCTGTGTAATCTCTATATGACGCACGTGCACTGACGCGATACACGTCTGGATCCGAACTTTACTTCCGGTTGTGTTTTTTTTATGGTCTGACTAGTTGCTTAACTAATTTCTTGAAAAAATGCCTTGTCGAAAATAACAAATGTTTTGGTTTCCTTGGTAATCTATGTGTTGTTGTTTTGTTTTTTTGCTTGTTATATAAATAAACAACGTTTAAAGAACTTTGTTGTTATTTATTCTTAGCGGAGTTTACCGGAAGTTACGTGCGGACCACGACAGCCGCTTGTTTATGTTGTTACTGCTGAAACCGTCTAGTGTTTGGGGACCAGACAGAGATAGTAATTCCAGTCATTTTTTACTATGTGTGGACATTTTTTAAACTAATGATGTTTAATTGAAAATGTACAAATGTGGAAAGTTTTCTTTAGAAACGTTTACGTGTAATCAAATAATCAATTTGTAATGGCACAATCCGATTGAAAAGCCACCATGTAAGCATTTTAAAGGGATATTTCACCCAAAAATGTAAATTCTGTCATTATTTACTCACTCTCATGTTCTTACAAAAATTTCTTTGTTCTGATGAACACATAGGAAGACATTTTGAGGAATATGAGCCCCATTCACTTTCATAGCAGGAAAAAAGAATACTGTGGAAGTGAATGGGGCTCATAATCTGTTTGATTACAAAAATTCCTCAAAATGTCTTCCTTTGTGTTCATTAGAACACAGAAGTTTATATGGGTTTGTAACAACGTGAGGGTGAGTAAATTAGGACTTATTCACCCAAAAATGAAAATTCTAGTCCGATCTGTGATCCGATCATCAGGAGAAAAGTATGCATCTAAATGTGTAAATCTTAATATTTTCGAAAATCGGATGTAAAAATACCTTGTGCATATGCACAGAAGAATTGTGCTTAAGTTCACATCCTAAATTTACCTCTTATTTACATATCACAGAATTCTCGTCGCAGAAACATGCAATAGCAAGGTGATGGCAATACGCATTATTAAAGCGTAACTAAACCCCTGTTCAGAGCCTGACTCCACCCACTGGCAATATTTGAAAAATGCAAGAAAAGTGGGCAAATCCCAACGGAGATAGAGGGGACGAACTAAGCTCGTACCAAGTGTGTGGTGAGCTTGAATCTGCTTACGTCACAAGGTATTTTTTGGACCCAACATCCAATAGGAAAATTCAACTGCAGTAGCACCGTTCAACCTTAAGAGGGCAGCACTTAGACGTTTTTACACCATATATTGTAGTATTGAAACACTTAATATACAAATGTCAAAAAAGTTACTAAAATCAATGAACAGCATAATACAGCACTAATAAAGCCCCATTCTTACAGATCATTAACTAAAAAAAGTTGGTTTAGGGTTAAGTTACTCTTTAAGTTAATGGGGTCATGTGTAGGGATCGACCGATATGGATTTTTCAGTGCCGATGCCAATACCGATTTTTGTTTCATCAGCCTTAGCCGATGACCGATACAGGCTGCCGATTTTCTTGAGCCGATAATTGGAGCCGATACTGCTTTTGCTCACTCAATTTACACGATGATTCCAAAAGTCTCCATTTTTAAAAAGTAACATTTATTTAACTTAAAAAACTATATTTAACAAATAGTAAAAACAGGTGAACTGCACTCTCCACAACGATGAGGAACTATCAGCAAAGGATATTGATTTCAAGCACTTTACTACTACAAATATATAAAGGGGTGGTTCCCGGACAGGAATTATCTTAAACTAGGACTAGAGCTCACTTTAATTAGGAAATATAACTAGTTTTAACAAACATGCCATAGTAAAAACATTACTTGTGTCCATTTTGAGGCAAAACACAGGGCAGTGATGTATTTTAAGATATGTTAAAAAAAATATGTTATAAGTTTGGACAGTTCTTACATTTATTTTAGTCTAGGACTAGTCTAATCCCTGTGCAGGAAACTGCCCCATAAATATGAGAAATAAAAACTCGCTTTGTCCAGCTATGATACAGCTGTGAGGTCGAGCTTTTGACGTTGTCATGGAAAGGTTGGTTGTTTTTAGTCACATGACCTGCAATCGCTTGCGGCTTCCAGCACTCTGTCTGTAACTAATGTCGGAAAAAAATGGCGAACACGCCGGCCACGTATCGGCCGATGCCCATACACATAAAACCTTCAATTATCGGCCCGATATATCGTCCGGCCGATATATCGGTCTATCACTACTGGCAACCCTGGCTGTGCGTTTGCGCAGACATTTGGTTCATATTATTAAGAATGTACAGGTAAACCAACATTTGAATCAGATTGCAATGTTTAGGGTACATGTAAGCTGTACTGTCATGACTTGCAATCGGATTAAATTCAGTCGGATTAGCAAAATTTTGTACATGTAAACATATAGCCTATGAACGGGGTTGGGTTAGGGAAGGGGGAATAGGGGATAGAATATACAGTTTGTACAATATAAAATTCATTGTGTGTGTGCGTGTGTGCGTGTGTGCGTGTGCGTGTGTGCGTGTGCGTGTGTGTGTGTGTGTGTGTGTGTGTGTGTGTGTGTGTGTGTGTGTGTGTGTGTGTGTGTGTGTGTGTGTGTTTCAGCTGACTGATCCAGTGTTGTGTCAGTCTGGTCTGTATGTGAAAGTTTCACCCTATTCTGAACTGTCCAGCTCAGGACATTCTCTTTTTGACTTGTGCCTAGAGAGAGAGAGAGAGAGAGAGAGAGAGAGAGAGAGAGAGAGAGAGAGACGAGAGCGAGCATACAGTCTTGCCTAACCATGAACTTCAGACATGAGCATTTGGCTTTGGGGAAGGTCAACAAGTTTGTGTTATTGACTGTACTGTTTGAAAGTCATTTTCTCAGTTATGGCAATTTATTAAACACGTTATCTTGGTTTTCTCTTTTCTTCTTTTAAAAATTTGAACTGCAATGAAGTTTATAATTTATATTTGCTACATAAAACATGTATTTTTTTTCTTTGAACATTCATCTATGTATCGTTGTTGCTGAACACAAACAGATCCTTTCAGCAGCTGTTAAACTGCTAGATTTATCTGAGCCGGTTCCCCCGAGGCTGTTTGACTTCCTGCCTAACACACACCCACTTTCAACAAAGCCCCTGATCTCCAGTCCGTTCTCTGCTGAGCACTGTATGTCGCATATGTTTTTTATTATACAAAGAAAACTGAACTGATCCAGGGTCAGGCGTACAGGAACAACGAGCGTAGAAGCCGGCCGGCGGTTCAGTCTATGTTTAGTGATAGCCATGTGACTGGTGTCATCATCAGCATGCCAGACATGGCCGTGCTGTGTCCGCGTTAGCCTCCTCCCCTGTCTTTCCACTTTCCCTCTCTTCTTCCTGTGATCGCTCGCTCCGTTGACTCGTGTCTAATCCTAAACTACTGGAAAATGTAAGTTGGGAAGAGCAGACACAGAGCCCGTGGCTACAGAACCATGAGTGAGTATGAAGACTCTTCAGTATAACTTTTACACTGGACTCTTTCAATCTCCTTTGTTTTTGATTGACAGATTTACTATGCATGACTTTCGACGCTTCAAGGTTAAGGCCAAGTTATCTGTTGTTAGGGTTAGTCTGTGAGATTAAATCAGGAGGTTTACTGCTTTTTAACAAGTTTATCAGTTTGCAGTTGTTTGTTACATTTTTTTTTTTTTTTTAAACATCACTGGCAGATGTACAGCAGGATTTAAATGTCAGACTCCATTTCTTAGTTTTTTAAAGTTTTGATTTTGTTAATTAATAGACAACTGACGTTTTGATTTTACAATTGATGTTGTAAATTAAACAAATGTGTGACATTTAGCATGTGAACTCTTTTTCACAAGACATCACAATACTTTTCGGAAATTTCTAATCAGGTTGGGATAACATGGATCATCAGTTATCGCAAAAATACTTTCTACAGTATAAACCCGTCTGCAGCTGTCTGTAGTAGATCTTCAGCTAGTGTTCAGCAGTGTTTAATGGTTAAGGAGACTAGAAGGACATTAAGTTTTTGTCACTATTGCTGTGCCTGAAATAATCGCTGGTATAACACACACACACACACACTTACCAGAGCACACTGACATGATATTTCAACACAGACACACACATTGCTTTCTCTTTATGATCAAAAACCAGGGTTTTTTAGTGCTGTTTCTTCTTGTCAGTTTAAAAGCCTAAACTGCATGTCAGTTAGTTAATGTAAGTTTATAAACTGTTGTAATATTGTAGCATTGTCTTCATTTCAGCACAGGTTCTGACCTGTTCTGAGATTTTTTATTTGCTAGATAAACACATTATACAGTCTATGCACACTGTTTGCACTGCACATTTGCATTGCACATGACTGTAAGGACAACCCCCGTTAAATTTAGTTTTAGATATCTCGCAAGGGATGTTCATATCGACCGGTGAACCGAGGTAAGAATTTATGACGATTAATATTACCAGTTAAAAATGTGTATATATATATATATATATATATATATATATATATATATATATATATATATATATATATATATATATATATATATATATATATATATAAAATATTTGTTAAATATTTGGTGTGTCGACACGTGCCTACAGACATTTTGCCACTTTTCTATTCTTAATTTGACGCGGTTTGTCTCGCCAACGTCACACCTTCTCTGTTCTAAACCCTGACCAACATCTCTCTTTTGCACAAACAGAGAAAGAGAAACTTTTTGAAATTGTGTCCTGCTTTAGAAATGGCCACTATGCTAACTTTAGATAAAAAAAGTGATAATCCGCCCTCTTTGTATATTTATCGTCTGTACTGATCGCGTGCTCTTTGATAATGTAATGTTGCGTGACAATTTGATAATGTATGAATCCTGGTTCTGTTGTTGATCTGTTGCTGCTGTTTGCACATTCAAATTAAATAAAATGTTTGTATTGTTTTAACCGGGTCGTAGACCATCAACTGTATGTTTACTTTATGAAAATTTAATGTTAAAATCTTATGAGTTATAAGCTGCTGTCGGGAAAATGACCTGAAATGAACACCCCTACTCACAAACATTAATGATGAACAGCTGAATAAGTCATGGAAATGTAAGGATCAAACAATTTGGAAACCTTTTTAGAGGCTTTTATACTAGTCAACATTTCAAGTGGATCAAAACCTTTCATAAAAGTTGTCTTAAAATATTGGACAATATGCGTTCTTGTCTTAGGACACCTTTGATAAACTTTTTTGATCCACTTCGAATGTTGACTAGTGTATAAAGACATGGAGTTTGTTTGTCATTCTTTAACCATTTTGTTGCCTTTGTTTTCTGTTTGTTATGGATTATATTTGAAGAAAATGACTTTCAAACAGCATAGTCAGCATTGGCACAAACTTTTTGACCTTCCCCAAAGCCTAATTTTACTTTTGTCTGAAGTTCATGGTTAGCCAAGTGTCTCTCTCTCTCTCTCTCTCTCTCTCTCTCTCTCTCTCTCTCTCTCTCTCTCTCTCTCTCTCTCTCTCTATCCCTCTATCCTGTTTGTTACAGTAATGTATACACAGCACTGGTCCCATTCGAGAGGCTAAACCCTCTTTGCTTAGTTAAACAAAACCACGCCGTCTATTTCATCACATGAGTAGGTTGACTCTCTGATGCTGTATACCACAAAACATTTCATCGATTTCTATTTAGTTGTTTGTGGATTACAATAATGGATGTTTTAAGACAGGGGTCGTGCGGACAAACCTCATACTGTCTGATAGGACACAGTTCAATATTCTGGTGAGCCTGTGAAACATGCTGCTTGATATATGCGATTAAATACAGTTTTAATTCATGGGAGAAATGAAATGACAAAGTTATTGTTAACATAACAAAGTTAAAGGCCTACTTTTAGAAATGATTTTGTCTGTTGTTTGTCTATATTAATGTATTAAAGGACTGCCAATAGCATTCATGGGCTCCGTTTATAGGTCCTTTTAATCCTTTTGTAAAGATATGAGCTCACACAATAAATTAGTTCATCATTAGATCACTAGAGGGCAGCCTAGACTCACAACAACTGCAAATGGGTAGTTAACCAATATTACATTTTATACATTTGTAATGAAAGTGGGTTTCATTTAAGTTGTCAATTGTTTATAATCTTTTTTAGTTGGCTTTAATAGGCCTGCTGTGTGGAAAAAAATATTTTTAACAGTAATTATAGTCTTTCAATGAACGAGTTCATAAATCTTTACATTTTTAAACATATTTTTAGTAATTTTAGATAAAGTATAGCATACCATAATACAGGACTATAGGCCGTGCAAAGTGCTGTTATTGCAAACATATGTAAGTAAACTGAGCTGTTTGTAAGCTATACTGTATAGTAGCCCTGTATATAGACACAAACTCATTCTAGTTTTAAAGAATTTAAATGTTGACAGATTTCATTTTTCTTAGGTGTAAGTGTATAATAAAAAGTCAATATCAGTTATAAGTCAGTGTAAATTAGCCATACATGTCACATCACTTATTTTCATACCTTTTTGTTAAAGTCAACATAAAGTAAGGTTTACAAATCTTTTCTCTTAATATTACATATTTCAGAGTAAAACAGAATCATATTTAATGTAGGGTGACCATACGTGCCATTTGACACCACAATTGAGTTTCAATTGCAACAAACCACCATCATTGCGATCAGTGTTTGCATTTCATCAGCTCATTTGCATTTAAAAGGACACACCCAAAACGACACACCTACAGAGTGTCAAATTTAACATGTTATAATAAATTGTCTATATGGTATTTTGAGCTAAAACTTCACATGTCTACTCTGGGGACACCAAAGATTTATTTTACATTTTAAAAAAGTCTCGTGAAATTTCCCCTTCAATGAAAGATTACAATGACATTCATCTTTTTTCTTCAGAAAGATGTGCTCTGTAAACATGCAGAATAAATATTGAATGACTCTCTTTCTCTCTGTCTCTTTTAGATGTGTGTAACAGCACTGATCTTCCTGAGGTGGAAATCATCAGTTTGCTTGAAGAGCAGCTTCCTCATTATAAGCTGAGAGCAGACACTATATACGGCTATGACCACGACGACTGGCTCCACACACCCCTCATCTCACCTGATGCTGCCCTCGACCTGACCACCGAGCAGATCGAGGAGACCCTCAAATATTTTCGTAAGTACTCTTTGTTATCTTCCACTGTTTTTCTTGAGGTTCTGCATCTTAACATTTTCTCACACATACACAGACACAATTAAAACATACAGACAAAGGTCTAGAAAATCAGGGATTTAAAGGTGCCGTAGAATTTAAAACTGTATTTATCTAGACATAGATGAATAATAAGAGTTTTGTACATGTAATGACATCATGAGCCTCAAACCCAGTTGTTTCCTCTTCCTTATGTAAACCTTGTGCATGCAAAAGACAGCTGGAAAACAGACCGATCTCAACATACTGTAACACCAACTGTGACGTTACAGTCGAGATGTACGCCCCAACATTACAATAACAATCTCCAAACAATTGATTATTCCTCAAAATCTGTATCTTTGTCTGATACAGACTCGAACATAAGGTCTATTTACACACACAGAGAGCTACTGAAAGAAGCTGCCCTGAGAAACAGCCAATCAGAGCAGAGCTCAACATTATTATTCATGATCCATTCAAATGAGGTACACTGTAAAAAAATTCTGTAGAAATTGCAGCTGGGTTGCCGGTAACTTACCGTAGATTTACATTTATGTTTTTTACTGGCAACATTTTGTTCAAAGTTAAATGAACATCAAACATTTACAGGTCTTTATCTTTACAGAGTAAAACTAAAAAACAGCATCAAGCTAAACATTCTGGGAAACAAAATCTGGAGCAAAAAACAGAAAAAGGTTGATGATGATTTCTGGTTCCCAGAATGCTTTGCATGAGGCTGTTATTGTATGGTTTTATTCTGTAAAGATAAAGACTTGTTAATATTTAAAATTTATTTAACTTTGAACAAACTCTTGCCAATAAATAACATAAATTTAAATCTACGGTAAATTACCGGCAACCCAGCTGCAATAACATTGAAATTTCTACAGATTTTTTTTAAAGTGTAATAATAGACCATTTAATTCTGAGGGCAAATCCTAGGGTTGTAAATAGACATGTAAAACCATCTCTAGATATTTTTTGCACTATAAGTCACATACGCTATGTAGATATCACAAAATAATTTAAAAGATTATTTTAATGCATTCTTTGGCACCTTTAAAATGTAAATAATGAAAAAAAATTCATTTTCAATTTTGCACCAATTTCCAGATTACTAATCACTTAAAGCAAATTTGTTACATAGTTCACGTTAAGGTAAAATTTTCTTTACCATTTCATAAATTTTAACATAAACATTAGGCATTTGTTTTATTATTATCTTCTAAAAAACATTTAGAAATGTTAATTGTAAACACATTAGTTTTGTCTGAACACTGACAGTTTTTATTTAAACTGATTGTAATATATGTATAGCAGAAGTTTAATCAGATGGTTTGTTTTACATACTAATTTTTTGCTCTTAAATATTGAATTTGTATTCGGTACCTGGGCGGTACCTCTTTAAAAAATACACTTTTATACCTGAAAGGGGCATATTGGTACCTCAAAGGTGCACATATACTGGTACCTCAAAGGTAAAATATCTGTACCAAATTATACTTATTAGGACCTTTTTAAAGGTATCATCTCATTGACAACATTTGTACCATTTTTCTGAGAGTGCATGTGCAGTTGGGTTCACGTGACCGCTCGGTTTAGTTGCCACAGCAAACATTCACACTGGGTCTGATTGTTAAGCAACCATCATTCACTGCTTGTCATTGGGTCATGTATTCTCAGTGTCTTTGTCATGACCTTTTCTTGAGTTTGAAATTAAATGAGGGTCATTGCTTTACTAAGCATTTAACAAGAACTCTTTCTGTCACCCATTAGTCTTTGAAAATGCTGTTTTTGATGTTTTGCAGATTTAAACATATTACCTAAAACTTTTTCAAACTGAGGCACAGCTTTGGGTTCACTAGAACCGAAATTTCTCATGATGTAGGCACTAGGCAGTGTGGTATGTTTTGTGATCACATGGTTAAAAGTATTTTTTAAGAGAAACTGTCAATATATAGCCATCTACACTGCAAAAAAATGACTTTCTTACTTAGTATTTTTGTCTTGTTTTCAGTAGAAATATCAAAAAAATCTTAAATCAAGATGAATATACTTAATGAGCAAAATGACCTAAGAAAATAAGTCTAGTTTTTAGACAAAAAAATATACAACTTAAGTGAATTTGTGCTTAAAACAAGCAAAATTATCAGCCAATGGGGTGAGATCTACGAAACCATTATCCAGCCAGTATGATGTCATCCATATGAGCCCACTGCTGGTGAGCCGGTGAGGTGGCATTTATAAAGTCACCCCTTTAAATCAGTCCACGGCACGAGGTGATGACATCACAAGTCACAAATGCAAGCTTGTGATTGGATGATTCACAGTAATCTTTAAGAACCTTTGCATGATAAATGAAACGGATAATAGATCAATGCTTTATCCTAAACAAGAAAACTGGGATGTTTGAGTGGTTAATGAAGAGCTCTGACATAAAGGCTACGTCTCATTCGCAGGCAAGTGTGTGCCATCCTATTTTTGTAGCTGTGCTTGGCACAGTGGATAGCAAAGAGTCAGCTGCCGCTATTGGCAGCCGGACAGATTAAAAACACCTGCCATCACTGGTACAGTTCGCAATGAAAGATTTCACACATGCATCACAGCTAAACAAGCACTGGTGGAAAAGATCAATGGAAGAGTGTTGGAAGGCAATGTAAAGCAACAGAGCACATGCATTTACAGCCTGGAGTCAGAGCCAGTTGCTATGGCGACCCTCTAGAGGGAGGCACCTTGGAAACAGAGAGACATGAGGAGACTGGGGAGGGCTGTGACGAACGCTTAGAGTGATGGGAGCGTGTCTGATGCAACCGGCTGTGATTGGCTGGCTTGTGGTGAAGGCCCCGCCCCTCTGGAGTGTGATACAACCTTGACTACAGCAGTTTCAGCAGCCTTCTTGCTGGATTTTAGGATTGTCGTGCAGCGTTTCGTTCGTCTTTGCTTCTCTGACCTTGTGTTTTCTGCATGCCCGGTGACTGTAGTTAGCGTGAGATCAATAGATCAGGCTGTCTGGGAGAATGGGCGGCCGTGGGTTCGTGTATGCGTGCGTGACCTCACATGCCGGATGGGAGAGCCTGCAGCTCATGGCTGAAGGAGACTGAGCATGCAGAG
The DNA here is from genome assembly GCF_030506205.2 of Paramisgurnus dabryanus. NCBI lineage: Eukaryota > Metazoa > Chordata > Actinopteri > Cypriniformes > Cobitidae > Paramisgurnus > Paramisgurnus dabryanus. The sequence goes on from NC_133349.1 coordinate 25,468,736, forward strand.
GTTTGTGGAGGCAGATTACTACGAGCTGGATTGGTATTATGAAGAGTGTGCAGACGGTAAGACCAGAGATATTAAATCCTGTTTGCTGCTAGTGTAGAAAGAGATGGAGTGAAAGATGACCCATGAGAATTATGGATTAAACACTTCTGGAAAGTTGTCTAGTGATGGGTTGCCAGGGTGAGATTATGGATGTTAAAGTGAGATATGAACAGATTTGTATGTGAAATGTTAAAAGGACTGAGGTATGGCGACTCTCATGTATGAGTGACTCTCAGACCCTGTGTTGCATCAGACTCAGCATTTCATCAGATAGTAACACTTTATAATTATCAAGACATGATTATAAAGGATCAATACTTAATTTTTTATGTAAAACACAAAAGATGAAATTTTGAAGAATGTTAATGCTGTTCTTTTCCTATACAATGAAAATCACTTTTTATGTTCTACAGATGAAGAAATCTTGAAATGTGAGTGAATAATATATTTTTATATTTTTATTTTTGGGTGAACCATTTCTTTAATGGTTCATGCAAATTATTATTTAAGACCTTAATGAATTATTCTTTGAACATTATTGAATGTGTTTATGTCAATATGAAAGCGTTACACATCAAGCATTTATTTATGAATCACATGCACATGATGAACAGCAATGAAGTCATTCACACTGACTTCAGTTAAGCATTCATCTATGCTGTGCTTCATTAAATCACTATGTGAACAATCGTAACCCTGCCTTTTGCTGACCTGAGATCAGCCACACTGTCACTGATGTGACTCATGTTGTGTGCTCATGTTGACATTACAGTTTTGCAGCATATGATGTCTCTCTGTGATGATGGATGTTTTGGACGCTAATGGCTGATCACAGGCCTCTCCATCCTTGTTATACTTTACATCTCTAAAAAAAACAGTGCTTAATAGCACTTAAAGCTCGTAATCATAGAGGAACCATTTTTAGTGCTATATAGCACCTATGAAGAACCAATCAGGGATGATACAGTATAGCACCACTATAGCACCAGATATGGTTCTATATAGCACAAAATGGTTCTACACAGGTGCTATATATAGGCACTTAAAATGGTTCCCCTATGATTAACAGCCAGTGAACTACTTTTAGTGCTATTAAGCACTGTTTGTTTTTAGGGTGTGTTTAGAAATATTGCAACATATCTTATGTTTATTTTGGTTGTCCAAAATGATTCGTAATCCAAAAGTGCAAACGATTAAAAAAAGCAATATGAGGGGGTGAATCATTTTAATATATTATATAAAGATATGAGCAGATATGCAGCATAAAGGTATTACACTGAGGTACATGACATGTTATTAAAGACATTGACTGTTTTGGGCATCAGTAGCCTACTGATATTCATCAGAATGGCACTGCTGTGTGAAAGGCTTTCCGACATGCAGAGGAAGATTTGTATAAATACAAAAAAAAAAAATGTTGATCAAACATACTTCATTGTAACATCTAAACTAGTGGTTTTCAACATGGTGCCTGCGGGCACCAGGGTGCCCACATGGAGTTTGTGAGTTGCCTGCCAAAGCACATTCTATTAATAGCCTCAATTTTAATATTTATTTATAACATCTTTTTATATTAGCTTGGCTACTTTTATGTATGTTAACATTTTAAACAATGATACAACGCGTCAACAAGTAAAATATAATAAAATCAACAAGTAAAACAAAAAGTAGCCCTCCAGATTATTTTATTCAAATTGGAGACCCCTGATCTAAATTATCTTTAAACTTGAACCAGTCCGTTTTTAGATTCGTTATATATTATTTATTATATTATTATTATTATATTAGTATAGCAGAATATAAGCCTTTATTTGAGATATTTAGTAATTTTTTTTATATTTTTATAAAACAAAGCTTGCAACCATATGTTACTTTCCTACCATATGTTACTTTTTTTTTTGCATCATTACTATAGCATCCAATATATCAGTCATTGGTGTTATATGCTGAATTTAACACATACTGTACAGTGTACACATTGAGATGTGTTTCAGTATAGATCTCATATATTTTCATTGTTTTCATTCCAGACTAATTAAATTTTCAATCCAGCATTGACTAAAAAAAGGACTGACCCTGCCGTTGGGTTAAATTAACACAGAAATTTTTTATATTTGAGCCAACAATGGGTTACCCAGCATAGTTTAATTTACAACCCACTGGCTGGGTTCGTCCTTATTTGACCTAATGCCAGGTTAAATTTTTTACACATTAAATTTAAAGTACATGATTTGGCACAAGAGTTTTTGTTTTTGGCGGGTGTCCAATAACAAAAATCCCCCCACATTGCATTTTTCATGTTTTTCACTATATTTCAAATCTGAAGTTTTTTCTCACTTATAAACAAACCCAAGACACACACACAGAGATGCCATTGCTCATTTTCTTTATTCCTGTTCAACCACTTTTGTATTTCCTCATTCTTAGTCCTTACTTCGCTCTCAAAGTTTTCCCAGCAAGCACCTCACCATGTGTCCTTTTTTGCACGTCTTTTCTTGCTTTTCTGTTTTCCCTTTTCAATGGCATTAAAGCACAAAGGCTCAGCCATGGTAAAGTCAACACAAAAGTGAAACCCCTCCTCCTTCACGGCCACAACAGCTGATCCGCCCCATTCCTCTCTCGCTTATGTTGCGTTTCCATAGGAATGAAGTTTCCCAACAAACCACATAAACAGGAAGCTCTGCTGCACAACAATGCTAATTGTGTCTTATTAAAAGCCATTTACATGCTGTCAGGGTTACAAGGAAAGATGAGTAATAGCACAACAAACCCAGACTAATCACATTGTGCACGTATGCAGGCGAGGCTGTTATTATAAATCTCTTATACATTGCTGGAGTTTAAAGGTTAAAGATACTCCTTATCTCCATGACTAAACTTTGTGCATTCATAAGAAGTTTGCTTATGAGGCAAAAAATAAAAGGTTTTTAATCATATAGTCTGAATGACATTGAAACAAACCAATGTCATATTTTACCCCAAAACCAAATGAAAAATGTGTAAACTGTACATAGACAATAATGTATAAATAGTATAGTATTTTAAAATATGGTTTTGGTGGGGGAATGTCCTTAATTCTCATGACAATTTTTATTAATGTAATACAAAAAAATATGACCTAAACATGTTATTGACATCCATCCAAAAATAAAAATCTATTTATATCTCTCGTATTTTAGTACAGGCGTGTCTTCCTCTGACTTATGTCGTATTCATTCGTTTATTTCATTTTATTGTCCACGCTGTGACAAAAGTTCTGTAATGTTTGTCTTCTGCATGGCTATGTAAAGTCTATTCATCAGGAAATATGTACAGGCTCCGCCCACTGAACAGGTGTATTCAAACACAACACTGTCACGCCTTGTTAAGTTGCCATGACTCATCAGTGGAAAGTACCATTATGTCTTCTGCGGGTGGAGACAAATTGTTTCCCTAAAATAATTTGTTATATAAAACATATACATTTTGTATATCTTTTAATCCTAGACATAAAAAATTGTGTTTATCTATAAAAATGTGTTGTTATTAGGCTATTTTATGTAAATGACCCCTCCACTGCTGTTTGCAATCTGAGTGGTAGTGACCGAGCCCAAAGTGTCAGGCAGGTGTGTGATGTCAGACAGTATCTCATCTGTCAGATAGGTTTAAACATCCACCCATCATCACAGTCTCACTCATGGCTCCGTACCTGAGACGCCTAAGCCTGCCTGGGCTTCGGTAGCCCAGTGACAGCATGGCACTGCCGCTCGATCACTCAAATGAGGAGCACTTTGAGTTTGACTCTTCATCAGAGATACTGGATATATCTGCCATATCTTGCTTTAGCTCAAACAATGATGATGATGCTGATGATGAAGATTTGGAGGGGTATACGGTGGAGGAAGGTATGGTACCTGTGATGGAAATATTGTCTTGTTAAAAGTCATTGTCCTATAAGGAGAATGTTATTGTAGTGTATAAAAAAAACCAATACTGGTCAAGTGTCTTAAATATTCACAGACAGTAGAAACCGGTTTTGCATTCTTGGCTGGTGACAACAACATACTAAGCAAGGGCATCTAAATATATATACAGTACATCAGATTCTCCCTCAGCCAATGCTGGGTATAAAGGTATTAAGTTGCTTTGCTCAAATCTTCATTATTACTTTATAAGTTTACCTTATTAGACATGATGCAAACACACAGCTGGCCATTTATTGCAACAGTGTATTAGTGTCATAAGGTAAATGTATTTCTTTTTTAATCTTACAGTATTAATCATACAGTTACGGGAATATGTTTTAAATTGTGATTTGATTGTTGTAAATGTGAATTTATTATAAAAATCAAATGCTGTGGAAAAGGCCACACAGACACAGGTGATCATATAAACAATAACATGGTCCATCCTTGCCATACAAACAATCATGCAAGCCTACATTACAAACATGCCAATGAATTCATGTCATGCAACAACTGAAATATTCAATCAGGTATTTGAAAAAGTATTAAAACATGACTTAAAACTGAGATTGTGGAGTGCTGCTCGTATTTATTATAAATGATCATAGACACTAAACCTCATTCATACATTGTTATGCGTGCTAGCATTCATTGCACGTCTGTTATTCAGTCATTTTTAGACTATTGTTAAACTATTGCAATCATTTGTAAGCGTTTTTGTTTTTTAGATAATTTCTTTATAGAAGCATCCTGAGTATGCTATATGGTTAAGATGACGCCTGTATATTGAATGCATTAATTAAAAAAATTGTCAATCTAGAATTATAAAAATATACAGTACAGGCCAAAAATTTGGACACACTCACTCGTTCTTTATTTATATATTTTTTCCACATAACAGAAAAATGTAAAAAACTCGTCCAAACTATGGCATAACACAAATGCAACTGTGGGAATTTTATTGGTGACTGAAATAAATCAAAACTCTGTTATATTTTATCATCTGAAGTGCAGTCGTCCTAGAAATTGCAAAACCATACTCCTGTAAGTTTTACTTTAGACTTCACATTTAATCTGGGCTCTTTTTGACAGCTTTTTCTTTTATATTCAGTGCAAGTCATCTATTTTAAAAATTAATATTTTCAAATAAAATTTTAGTTTTCAAATAACAGAAATTCACCTGTTTGGCACAGGTATAGTTTTTTCTACAAACGTAATTTTATGCATTTAACCATAAACCTTCAGATTAAAGGATTTTTTAAATCATAGTTAACATTTTAGTCAAGTGTGTCCAAACTTTTGGCCTGTACTGTTTAAGTTATATAAAGGCAATTTTTATTAGCATTTGAAAAATATGTATCATTTCATAATAATTATATTTATATACAGTACTGTGCAAAACTCTTAGGCCACCACCTCCAGCTTTGTTGTTTAAGCAAAGTTTTAAAGTCCATTCATATTAATTTTTCACTCTTTTTATTAAGATACAAACTGAAAATACTGGAAATATGTACACAAACTAAAAAAATTTCGAAACTAAATGTTTTCTTCAGACATCAGTCAGTATTTAGTGTGACCTATTTTGGCACGAAACACATCTTGAGCTTTTTTGAGGAGACTGAAGTCCTGAAGTCATTCCATTAGAATTAGAAATTAGGATTTAATTTCATTTATGTTAAAGAGATCCTGCAGCTGCCTGCTATTGCTCAAATGGAAGGGGAGTTTACCCTAAAAAATTGACACTTCAGCTTATACGTTTATACTGTTTTTAATACAACATTTTCTGGTTGTATTCTAATATAAAAGAGACTGAGAAATAATTATATATGATCACTATAAAATTGCAAAAACAACAAATCTAATGGTGGCATGGTGACTTTTGGACATACAATATACAGACTTCATAAATGCACCATTGAAAAGCCTAATCTTTATTTTTGTAAATGAAGTACAAAAGATGTGTTTATGAATCCCGTGGGAGTTTATTTCAAGACGACAGAAGTCACCTTCATGTCTTGATCACACTAAACAAGTCATGTGGGAGATTGAAATGCCTGGCTGGCTTCTTTGTGTTCAGTTTACACTGTGGGAATAATGATCTGTGTGCAGCGCGCTGATCCGATGGCAGTTCATTGTGTACTCTTGCTCTGAGTTGAGTTGTGTTGTGTTTTGCGGTGTTCATGGTACTGAGGGTGACTGAAGTGAAGTCGTATGCAGAAACACGCATCACAGTGAGAGCTTAGACCAGCAGCTGTTTATACTCTTGAGTTGATCTTAGATGAGTATTTATCCATGTGAATAAATAATTGGTGAGCATGTTTGTTTATTTATGAATGATTACCTTTCAACTGTGTGAAAGGTGCATAACATGGAGCCTTTTTTTCTCTGTGGTGTGAGATATGATGTCTATTTTACACAGTGATGTTCTAAGATGTTTATATATTCTGCCTAACATGGCATGAAATGTTTTGACACACCTATTTATTCTTTAATATTGATATCCTGCATTTTAGTTTCTTTAGATTAAACAGTATTTGCTTACATTACAGTCACAGGGATTATCTTAAATTCATGAGGTGCATTCTGGGATATTTTTAAAACTATGTTGAAGGATTTCCCATGTACAGTATGCTTAGCACTTGTTTTTTTTTTTTTTTTGACTATTTGAACGAATTAATTTGCTTAGAACTTATTAAATATAGTTTTGTAAAGGATTTCATCATGCATAAATCATATAAATGTTACCCTGGACCAGTGTTGGGCTAGTAGGGCTGTGCAAAAAATCGACTGCGATTCTCATGTGTGTGTCATCAGTAAAACCGAGAAGCTAGGCAAAATCGGGTTCATAATCGAGGAAAATCGAAAATCCGCTAATCTCTGCGATTTTGTCTAGCTTCCCAGTGAACTACGGGGCTGTGTAATAAATGCCGCTCCATCAGCGCATGATAATCGCAGTCGATTTTTTGCACAGCCCTATGGGCTAGTTACTGTAATAATATTACTTACCCTGGTAACTAGCAGTGTGACTAATTATTTTTTTTTATAATATTACAATTACCATCCAAAATAAATGGCTAGATACTAGTTACTATTTGTCACAACATTACCACCCTGTTGCAGATTTTAGTATAGATGTTACTGCCTAATTAAATTACAGTTGTAGTTTGAGCCAGTTGTACTCTTCATTTATCTGCAACTTTCTTGGATTCACAGACATTAAAAATTATACAATTACCAAGTTTTTGGGGTGTAATGGAAACGTAACGTAACTGGTAGTGTAAATAATTACTGTTGGATGGGAGTAATTAATATAACTTTTGAAAGGATTAACTAGTAATGAGTAATGTAATGTGTTTTTTTTTTTTAAGTAACTAGCTCAACAGTCATAATAGAGATTTATTGATCATCTGAAAGCTGAATAAATAAGCTTTCAATTTTTGGTTTATTAGGATAGGCTGAGATACAACTACAGTATTTGAAAATATTCAATCTGAGGTTGCAAAAAAGAAAATCCCCTTTAAAGTTGTCCAAATAAAGTCCTTAGCAACACATATTACTAATGATAAATAAATGTTTAATATATTCACGGTAGGAAATTTACAAAATATTCTCATGAAACATGATCTTGATGATTTTTGGCATTAAAAATCACTGTAGTGTCAAATATTCCCATGCAACTTATGAGTGGTATTGTGGTCCAGGGTCACAAATAATAGATAAAATGAATAGTTTAAGCATAAACCTTTTAAATCAATAGGTATAGGAGCATGAGAAATATAACTTCAGTCAAGTATGTCTAAACTTGGGTCTACACTGTAAAAAAATGCTTTAGTGCTGCGTGCAAGTTTAATCAAAATGGTTAATAGTTATAGTTGACATAACTTAAAAATGGGTTACAACGGATTAATATTTAACTCAATTTAAATTGTAGTAAAACAATAACTTGTGTTGATATAAAAAATAAATTGTACTGTGTAGAAGTGTAAATACAGGATGGTGAGTGTAATTTTGTAATGATTATACTTTATTATGGTTTATGTATTAATTATAGACTGATTTAGACTTTACTCTGTTTCCTTTTGTTACCAGGGCAACATTTGCTCTCAGTTTCATGCCTACACATGCAGAATAAAATCACTCCATCACATCGTGGTTGTCGGGTCTTATCCTGTCAGTTATTATTACTACCAATTCAGGTCAAGAAGTGAAGCGCTGGGTTGAACCTACAGTAATAAAAGCACAGGAACCTTCATTTCAACCCTGCCCTCGTAATAACATTGTAATAGTTCTGTGTCATATGAGCTGATGGTTTCAGAGGAAATGTTGAAATTGTTATGTGAATGTTTCTGTGTGGGTTATAGCTGGGTGGCGTTGGTGGCCGTTGTCTGCAGGATTCAGGTGTACAGTACCTGCCCTCGCTCTTTGTACTCTCTGTGACGCAGATGGAAATGTCTGCTTTGCATTTGATTTCACACCTAACTCTAGTCTTTGTACAGTTGTGGCCAAAAGTGATGTCCGGGCAGGGGTATTTGTACAATATATGCTTATAATGCCCCTCAGGTTAGATTACAGCATTTGCATATGAGGTGTACGGTATACAATGAACAGATTTTTCATTTCTTAATGTATTTGTTGGACAAAATAATTTGCCAAAAAGGCAAACTGCAGTTTATTATGGAATCTGTTTTTTTATATATATAAAAATGCATAAAAACCAAAAAGCTCATAGCCATTATTATATGTTATTAATATTTGTTGATCTTCTTTAGTGGTCATATTTTGTAGTCTTTATATACACATGTAGTGTATAATTTTTTAAAAAGCCTCATTAAATTATTCTCAAGGCTTAGCTTCACTTTATACTCCAAACAGAGCAACACAACATGCATTCAATATTTTTTATGAAATATTTGAATTAAAGCGAAGATGTCAGCTGTTTTTTCCATTGTAGTTGTGTACAATGTACAAACAATTATTATTCTGGATTTACTAGTATTGGTACACGGAAGTTAAATACAAAGACGGTAAGATTTTATAAATGAAGAATGTCAGCTTAATATATAAACTCTGGGTAATTTTTAGCTACATTTTCCTTTAGGGAGCAGCTCGGGGCAGCTGAACCTGGGAATTCCATGATCCATATCATTCATTTATCTTTACCTTATTGTTTGTATGCAGACTTGGTCATACAGATGTTTACTGCATCAAGATATGTATGGACAGTTTGTGGACTGTGGATGTAATTTATTTTTGTTAAATATCCCTGGTTTGAAAATTAAAATACGCGAGAGAGAATCTACTGGATGTGGCTTTTATGAATGAGTTATTAATACACTGATTATGAATAAATAAATGTGATGATGATGATGATAGTGTTTATGGTTTGTTACAGGAGAGGCTCTGGTAACCAAGATGATAGTATTGTCTTATCAGACCATATAAAAATATGCCCTGCAATTCAACAGATCCATTTTAATAGTTTTATGTTTGCATTTATTATTATTATTACATACACAGATTATTGTATCATCCTTTTACAATATATAACTTTAATCTTTTGGATCAATGCAAAATGAACCAGAACCCAATGTTACCGGTTGTTTTAGTTGATTTCTGTAATATCACACTGACTAGTGTATTTGTGTTGTAAATTTTACTTATAAACATTTCTACTCTATGTTTGTTTGTTCATTTTTAACGCCGTTCTAGCATCTATAGCTATATTTATGCAAGAACTGATTAACCCATGCACAAGTTGATCCACACAAGTTAATCCATACACATGTTAAGGGAGGGGAAGTTTGGCATATCCAATTCACCTAACATGCATATTTTTGGCCTGTGGGAGGAAACCGGAGTACCTGTAGTAAACTCCACAAAGAAAGGCCACCTGACCTAACCTGGGCTCGAACCGGGAAACTCTGTGTTTGTTATTGCTGCATGCTTTCTGTGTTATTCATTGACTAGTACCTCCTGTTTTACCTTTCAGATTAATTTTTAATTTTTAAGTCTACAATGAAAAGTATAAAAACTTACGTTTGTTTCACTCTTTTTCTTCACAGTACTGTGTGCTGATCGAGTGGGCCAGATGACTAAAACATATAATGACATAGACGCCGTGACACGTCTCTTGGAAGAGGTGAGCCGTGGAAGTGGGTGTATGGGGTCAGTGGCTTTTAAATAAACACTAAAGGTTTATGGATTTAAGTTGTTGTTATCTCTTGTAGTCTTTGTATATAGGAATATACTGTATCCAGCTATACATATTTGAGTATATTTGTCTTGCACTGTATGATATTTTTGCACTGTATGATTTGATGATTTATTGTAAATCAACTATTTTTAATCCTTTATTTGTTGATAAAGTGCTTTAATCTGTTTATATTAAAAAGTTAAATATTGATGTACCCACTACGCGGTCAAGTCATAGACACCCTTATGATGTGCAAATAAGAGTAAAGTGAAAAGTATGAGTAAAATAAAATGTATAAGAGTAAAATAAAATATATTTTATTGAAGATATGCAAATCAAGTTGGGTTATATTCTTTGCTGTAAACCTGATCTTTAGCCAGGCATAAAACATGTGGTAATTTTCTTATTTTCTTTGTGTCGTTTCAGAAAGAGCGAGATTTGGAGTTGGCTGCACGTATTGGTCAATCTCTGCTGAAGAAAAATAAAACTCTGAGCGAGAGGAATTCCTTCCTGGAGGAGCAGGTGGAGCAGATACGAGAGGAGGTGACCGCTGCTTAACCTCTTCTGCTAGACTTAATTTTTACTTCATAAAAGCTCAGGAAGACTTTACTTTTAATATAAATAAGGTTTTTATTAGAAACAATGACATAGAGCAGATAAAATGTAAATGTACTGAGTACAGTGTATTGTTGTAAGCTTATACTAATAGTGAGTGTTTGTGTGTGTGTACCTACTTAAAGTCCGTCTAGAGTCAGATATTAAATGTGTTATCAGTTTGTCACACCACAAACAAATATGTAGTTAACCACCCATGCAAATTTTAATGATTTAAAAACCAAAGTAAATAAAATAAGTTATCAAAATCTTGGAAAAACAGGCAGGATTCTCTGCTCTCGAGCGCTGGGGGCGTGTCCGCTGTCTGTGCTGAAACCACGCCCACTCATGGGAATGCTACCGTTTCTTTTAACGTTCAAATATTGCTGCAACCTGAATGGATGCTCACGATTGTTTTGGGGGTGGGGCCATGCATGGTGGCTCCAGTGGATCATTGAGCCACCGTTTTAGCCCCGCCCAAATAATTTTGAACACAAGAATGTGAGAAAATGTTCATTGTATTATTTAATGGTATAGGAATTGTTTACATTTCTAACATGTATAAGTTGTTTAGAAACATTTCTCCGAAATGACTTTACGCAGTCTTTAAACTGTATTTTGGAAAAAAAATTGGTACCCAAAAGTGAGAAAAACCTCCTCCCTTTGGGGACGTCCTCAAATGTAAAACCGCTATAAAAGTAAAGTTTTTTTATATTGTCAAAATGCATAAAGTTATTTGTTAGGGTTAGAGTGTGGGTTAGGGGGCGTGTACACCAAGGCGTTTGCAGCGGAGACCGCGTATCTTTTCAATTGTTTCCAATGGAAGCGCCAAGCTTTTTAAAAACGCTAGCAGCTGGCGCTTTTTTCAGGGCGCTCGCCGTTTTTTGAGCTGAGTGCCCAGAGTTGAAACATTTTTAACTCTGGGAGAAAGGCTCAGGTGGTCAATGTCACTTTTCACTGGGCCGTCCAATCACACTGGAGGAGTGGCGGGACAAATATCACAACAACCAACCGGTGCATCGATAAACAAAGTAGAAGTTTTATAGCAACCAAAGCGCTCAGCTGAAATATTCCTGTCGGCATCCGCCTGGCGTTTTCAGCCGCATTTAAATGCTTTGGTGTGCACAACCCCTTAGGGTAAGGTTATAGTAATTATAACTAGATCTCTACTAAAACAGTAGAAGTCTATGGAATGTTCTCAATTAGATTGATGTGTGTGTTTGTGTGTGTGTAGGTATCTCAGCTACGTCATGATCTCTCAATGAAGGATGAACTCCTGCAGTTTTACACCAGTGCAGCAGAAGAGAGTGATGGAGATTCTGCTTCTACCACACCGTAAGTCTCTTAAGGCCCGGGTATACTTTCTTTCAACGTCCGTCTCGCGCACCCACGTCCGCAAAGCTTTCAAAGTATACTCAACCGAGGATGGCCATTTTGGCTTTTGCGTCATTTACAGGACATTCACAAAGATGAAGAAAAGAAGCAGATCCACCACTGCAAAAACAAATTGTACAAACAACAAGAAAACAAAGACCAGGAATCAAACCTTTATAGTGACGGAAATGCTTTTTAGCTTTTTGTTCTATTCTAAAAATAAAAGAAGAAAAGATGATGGTATGTGCAAGAGCTGTCTATTGCTATTTTTATGTTGTTTATAGTGGAGTGTCCTGTCTTCACATTTTTCTTGCTCATGCACTGTTGTACGCAAACCATCCACGCGGTCTCAAAAATTGGGCTGCATTCGGACAGGGTGTGCGCACGAACGGAGACCCTCGTGATAACGAAACTCGCACGGCCAAGGAATACTTTAGGCTTTACACTCCTGTCCTCATCCCTGTGTATTAAAATTTGGTTCCTTGAAAAGAAAGTATGTAATGTTAAAATGTTGTAAGTTAAGACCAGAGTATAGTTTGTTTTTTACTTGTATGCGATTGTATGCGCACGGTTGCAGTGCATAGTTTATTTGACAAGTTTATTCGCAAGTGCACACAGAAGTTTTACGCATCGGTTATAAAAATTCGGCAGTGCGCATGTACTCTTCTGATGACGAAATTTGCATCACATGCACTGTACGCGGACCCTCGTTTATGTTGAAAAACAGAACTATACATCTAGCTTAAGCCAACTTTAGAAATACAACAAGCTCTGTGATGCTATCGAAACATTTTAAAGGGGACAGAGAATGAAAAACCATTTTTACCTTGTCTTTGTTGAATAATGGTAGTCTACCCGCATTCACTAACATACAAAAAGTGCTAGACATGCTAAACATCTCAGTCTCATAGAAATTCGTCTTTTAAAAAATGTCAGCCAGAAAACGGCCCAATCTGAAAAACTGATGCTTATGACATCACAGGCATCTCACTGCCCCTCCACTTTAAAATAATTGGCTACATTTTTTTGAGTGGCAGCAAAGGCAGCGAATCAGTAATGAGATTGCAAGTTAAGCCAGTAGGGGGAGCCAAATAGGTGCAAAACTACTTGTTTAAAATCCCCCACCCTAATAGAGCTATCTGAGAGAGGTTTTTAGGAAGCTTCTAAGGCATTACAGACCTAAACAAAACAAAATTTGTCTACATGTCACATCACAGAACAAGGATAAATACCCCGTTCAATCATTCTATGTCACCTTTAATGTTTGTTTGACCACACCAAGCATTAACAATATTTTTTTCAAGTCTAGTGAAATATCTCAAGTAAGAAGTACATGTTTTTTTTTACAGTATTCGTCGTAATGACTCATCTCTCTGCATGTCAAATTATCTGCCTCTGGATTCACTGCAGAAGAAACTCCAAGACCTGGAGGAAGAGAATATCAGCCTCCGATCAGAGGTGAGATCTGATCACATCAGACACCACACCCACTGTTCAGCCACAGTCCAATCACACGTCATCTGTTGAATAATGCACACATATCTGCCAAAATCCAATCTGATTGGCTGGTTTTAAACCAAGAATAAGGGCATACAGGTTTACTTTATCAGTTCATCTGTTGAGTTCATGTTTACAAGGTTTTTTTTTTTAGGTCAGGTTAATTATATTACATTTTTAATGTATGAACTTACAGGTAGTAGTAGTGGTAATTTACTAGATAGTTTCTTGTTTAATAGGTCATCAAAATGATTAGCCATTATTATTTTGGATTATTTTGGATGATATGTTTTAGTATGGCTCTGCAGGCACTGTTTAAATTTCATAGCACATTAATGTACATTTATCAGTAAATTCAACCAGACAGTTAACGTGCATGTTAATGTGTAGCGTTCTCAACTCTCTCTTTTTGGCCGTATGTCTCCAGTCACTGTAACTTTAGATGTGAAGTGACGTATGTGGGTATTTGACCTCAGCACAGGACTGGAATTCCACGCCTCACTACTATAAAATCAACATCCGCACCCACACCAAACCTATTTACACCAAAACTTATATACGTAGAAACTTAAATATGAACCTATATACAAGAAAAATGGCATGTAACATCATATATTTCAACCTCTATAAATAGGGCCATGAAATGAATGCAGCTTCTGTAACAATGTAAGATGGCCACTTCACTGTTTTGTATGTCCTGTACATTAAATTCAACCTCGATTGTATTGTTCTAATACACGGGCAACCTGTTTTGTCTCCCAACAAGAGCATTTAGTCAAAGGAGCGGCTTTGTAAAACTATGCCACTATTGTTTGAACGGATTATTCATTAATGTGTGTGTGTGTGTGTGTGCGTGTTTCTAGGCGAATCACCTGGAGACAGAGACCATCTCGTATGAAGAAAAGGAGCAACAGCTTGTAAATGACTGCGTTAAAGAGCTCAGTGAGTACTGTAGATGTATCTATAACATCATCTGACAACAGTGATAATCAAAGATCACATTCCCTTCCCATGTAAACTGATATTATTTACTATCATCTATCCTACACTGTGTCCACACTAGTCCAAACATGAAATGAGAAGACTGATCTAAATGCAGATAACTTTAATAAAACAAACATAGAAACACAAACTCGTGGCATGGCATATCAAAACAAACCAGACAAGAACACTACACACTACAAACAATAACCAACAATAGACAATGGAAACACGAGCGCTAAATATACAGACAATGAACCAACGAGAACATGACACACCAGGGAAACAAGAGAAAACCATGCCAATGAACAGTATCAAAATAAAAGACATGAAAATTAAAACTATGACTTCAAAATAAAAGACCTTAACACAAGACAGAGCCCTTACACACTGGCAGCATTCATATACGCTTGTTTATTCATCCGTCATATTGTTCCACATTAAAGTATAATGCAGTAAGTAACGAATGCATTTGTTTTAGAGGCTGTTTACACTTGGCATTAACATGCGTTTTCGTCGATCGGATCACAAGTGGACGACGTTAATGCCAGGTGTAAACGGTGTTCAAAACGTTTTGAGCTCATCCACTTTCACTTTCAACCACATCCAGAGGTAGTCGAAACCCCTTTCGATCGGATCGCTTTTGGAGTTGTCGCCCACACGCGACCGCCTTCTCTCCACCCATTTACCTAATCTGAGGTATTAAACACAAGTTTTACGTCTTTTTTTACTTCTGGCGTGAACATACGGTGAACAGCGCTATTTTTAGCCTTTCATTGATAAACCTAAAGCGTCTGATCTCCGTAGTTTCGTTTTGAAAGCGTGTGAAAGTTGTGGGATCCTATTTCATCAATTGCGCTGAAAATTCAGAGAAAGCTCTTAGATACACACGTACAAAACACTGTGCAGCATGTGCAGTAAACTCCGACATAATATTAGTTTGCGTCCATATAAACTCATAATTACTCCCGCTCGAGTTTGAATGACAGCAGAGAGACTCGCCCACCATCTCACAGACCACCCCCTCACAGTATTCAGGACAGAAGCGGTCGAAAGTGGACAAAAGAGACGGATTTAAATACCAGGTGTAAACGTAATGTGTCTCTCTCGTCCACTTGTGATCCGATCGATGAAAACACAAGTGTAAACAGCCCCTTAAATAAGAAACTTCTTTAAAAAGATAACTTGCTGCAATTTTTACTTTTTTTGTCTGAAACAGAATATGAAAAACACAGTTATAGGGATAGTTTTCCCAAAAATGAAAATTTAAATAATAATATGCAACTACCATGATATCCACAGCAAGAAAGTAGAGGAGTAAATGTCTTCAGGACACTTCAAATATATGACCCAATTCGAGTTAAGTTGTTTATTTATTTAACACTTTGGGGTCATTTTGAAGCTTGAAGGGTTTTCTGGTTACTATAGGAGTGGATGGTGACTTAGGTGGTCCCAATCCACTCCTGTAGTAACGAGAAAACCTTAAAGGCATTCTAAGCGAATCTGCGAGACGTTAGTTTTTGTTGACGTTTGAATTGTTTTCAAACAGACGGAGCGTAGCTAACTCCTCCCCCTCCCTTCTGTGCTTTCATGAACGCGCCCAACCCCTACCCCCAAATCCTTCTTGTCGTTTATTGGCTGAAACACTTTGTTATGGTTTCTGTTTGTAGGTTTGGCCACTATGTTGATATTGCCGTTTGTGAAGCCGGGGCTGTCTACAGAGATCGCGTTTTTTTACAGTTTGATCAGCGGACAGGCAGCAAGCAGATAGTGAGGAGATGTTTGCTGTATGTAACAAAAAATGTTTTATGGTCTAAAACACGTCAATTCGCTTAGAGCACCTTCAAACAACATTTTTAAAAACCTGTATTTAGGTTTTGAAGAACAAAGAAAGACATTGGGGGTTCAAACAACATGAGGATGAGGGTTTTTTGTAAAACTATTTTAAACTTACACCAATTCTGAATGTAAAGGCAATATTAATATTTATAATTCTGTCAAGTATAGTTTTCGCGGGTAATGACATTTCAAATTCTTTTAAATTCAACTCATATTAAGAAATAACTTGCAGTTTTATATTTCAAACAGAGATGGCGATAGAGAGGCAAAGTTACAGATTGCAGCTTTAAACAGATTAATCAACAACTAACAACTTTATAGGGTTTCCTTGTTAGGGATATTAGCACGTTTACCTTTTTACGCAGGGTTTCAATGTGCCGTCATACAGATGATCTGTATCTCTCTCCCACAGGAGATGCTAACTTGCAGATCTCCACCATCGCGGAGGAGTTGGCAAGAAAAACAGAGGACGCCTCCCGGCAGCAGGAAGAGATCACGCACCTTCTCTCTCAGATTGTGGACCTGCAGAAAAAAGCCAAATCTGTGAGTTCTCCTCACTGTAATTGCTTTAAATTATTGTTAAATAAATTATTGGGATACTTTGTTTCTTTATTCTGTGGTCATATAGTATATTGTATATTGACTCTAAACCATATGATTCACTGTTGTCCCCGGTAAAGGTCTTCTCGGGTCCATTGAAATGTACCCGATCCGAAATGACCCATTTTTTTTTTCTTTTTACCCAAACCTGACGTGCGTAAATATAAAAAAAATTAAAACCCGATCCGAGACAAACCCAAGAAAACATGAATGCAATCTGCATCCCCGCACACACCAATCAGACAGAAAGAAACCCCGGTGGCCTCGCATCCAATTTGGCTCACTGCTCCATTTATTTTCCTTTGTCATATGACGACGACACTATAAAATGTGCATTCAAATTGATTGACAGGTCTGTCTAAACGAATATTAACCTACTGCCAGCTACACAATGTCACAAGCACACTCACGTGAGATAGTTCGGGTTGTCTCAGGTCCGTTGCGCCAAAACACATTTATTTTAATTTACCTGAGACCCGATGCCGCTATTTTTACACCCAACCCTTGTCTGATTTTAAACCCCTTATAACTGCTGTCTCTTTCTTCTCACATAAAAAATATGTAAACTCTTAATTAAATTAAACAAATGTAATACACTCAAATCAGTATTTAATTTTAATTAGTTTTAATGTATTTGGTAGTTGTGTAATATGTGATAGTGTGTTTATTGCTCGATAAGTCCTATACTTGACTACCAGTCAAACTAAACATACATTATCCCTTACACATGCATGTCTTGGTTGTACCACTATGAATATCTGGGTACAGTATAAATGCATAATGTTTTTTTTTTTTTAGTTTGCACTTGAAAACGAAGAGCTCACTCAGCATCTGGGAGCTGCTAAAGACGCCCAAAGAGCCCTTACATCAGAGGTAACACACCAAACACACACAGTAAATGACTTGATATCACAATAAAGTATAGACCCTTTTACTGTTTGTACACAATGATGACGTGGCAGCGTATGCACGAGCATTTAGGCAACGGAAGTATGGCAAGAATCAATAGTTAAGCAACACAGACAGAGAAAGTTATTTTAAAAGGCTATTTGATCACGTGAGCTGTAAAAGGGTCTTTACTGTACAGATATGGGTGTGTATTGTTTGGATTGTACTGAAAACTGCCAGACATGGACTCACTGCTGCTTCCACCTGTTGTTCATCTCTTTGTCTCTTTAGCTGAGGGAGTTGGAGGACAAGTATGCTGAATGTATGGAGATGCTTCATGAAGCTCAGGAGGAACTCAAGAACTTCAGGAATAAAACTCTGCCCCTCAGTACACCACGCCGATTCCACTCGCTCGGCCTTTTTCCAATGGTGAGAGACAAACTGCAATAGTATTACATAAATCAGGGGTTTTCAATGTAAACCTGGTGCACGCAAAAGACAGCTGGAAACAGGCCAATCTTTACTGTGCCGAGATGTACGCCCCAACATTAAATTACACATTCAATTAAGTACAATGCTAAGAAGAGTTGTGACTGCTGAGATAGCACTATATGCTTTAAGTTCTACAAATAACTATCCGGTTACGTTGTTCATGTCCATACTGAAAAAAAACAGAGTTGCCACTCAGTAACGTCCATTAACTCTTTCCCCGCCATTGACGAGATATCTCGTCAATTAAGAGAAAACGCTTCCGCCCTTCCGCAACTTTTTAAAACCGGAAGTATTGCCCTATGGCAAGCTGCTGCATGTCCGTGTGTGTTTTAAAGATCGCTCTGAATGGGATCTCTATGAAAAGTCAGACACAAAAATTGAATTATTTTTGCTTTTTGCTCAAAATATGGTGTTTTTGCAAAAACCTACCCATATTCAAAAGCTGATTGCAAAAGAACCACTAAAGGAAGGATGAAACAGTTTTTTTTGTTTGAAAGCAGAGGGTCTGTTCTTTCATTTGGTATATTGTATGTTTATTTATTTAAAGAAGAACATTTTCTGGAAGGCATTAAACTTTGGTGAAAATCATGAAAAACGCTGGCGCTGGCTGGCAACTTTTTTTAAAAATGCTGGCAGTGAAAGAGTTAACAATCTCCAAACAATTGATTGTTCCTCAAAATCTGTATCTTCATCTGATACAGGCTCAAACATAAGGTCTGTTTACATACACACAGAGCTACTGAACTGCTCTGAGAAACAGCCAATCAGAGCAGAGCTCAACATTATTATTCATGACCCTTTCAAATAAGGTAATAATAGACCATTGCATTCTAAAGGCAAATCCTAGGGTTGTAAATGGACATGTAAAACCGTCTCTGGATAATTTTTACACATACCTTCTATGTAGATATCAAAGAACAATTTAACAGATTATTTTTAATGCATTCTTTGGCACCTTTAAGTATCGGTCCAAAACACAGAATATTAAGAATGTTTACTTGTTTGTTGAAGTAAAGACAACATTTGGGTTTGTGTTTGTGTGTAACAGGATTCTTTAGCTGCTGAAATTGAAGGTACCATGAGGAAAGAGATTGAGATGTCTGATCCAGAAGTAGAGGAGCAAAGGTTTGTCTTGTACCCCGTTTTCAAAATATTAAGTTTGTCAGTTTTCAAAAAACTCCTAAGTTCAAAGTAAAATCAAATGTTTGTCTGTACTAAATATATACCAGTGCCAAGACAGATGCCATTCAGATGATTAAATGTTTTCCAATTATGTCTTAGATGTGAATTTATTTTTAATATGTTTGTTTTTTTGTGTGTACCACTTGTGCGTTAACATTTATATCTTTACGTTTTGTTCAGGTTGCACCCAAAGCGAGTCTTTCAAACAGTGCGTAACGTCAACCAATCCGTTCGACAGCGGTCCCTGGGTCCCTCCCCTCTGAACATCCCAGGGTCCAATCAGACATCCTGTATAAACTCGAGGGGATCAAGCTGTCGGAGCACGCCCAGATCAAGCATGTACGGAGGAGATGGAAGCGAAATGGACAACCGCACCAGTAGTCTACTGCTGGACACTCAGTCACCTCACGATGGGTAAGAGCTTTCTGCTATATCCTTAATGTGATAATAAATTTTTTTTTTTTAATACAATACAATAGTGTTTGATTCTTTGCCTGTAATATTTGTGTCCAGCTCTAATGACTCCAACAGAAAGCCTGGCACACCTGGCACCCCCGGGTCCCATGACCTGGCGGCGGCACTGCGTCGTCTTTCCCTTCGCCGGGACAACTACCTAAGCGAGCGGCTTTTCTTTGAGGAGGAGCGAGAGAGGAAACTCAACGCCCTGGTTGAGGACAAGAACCTATCGTATCATGAGAGAGATTGTGGGAGTGGCAGTGAAGACGGTGGTCCTCTAACTCCAGCCGAGAGCATCATGTCTCTGGGGACCCTGCACTCGGTTTATTCCATCTACAGCACCCGATCCTATCTGCCCGAGAAACTTCAGATCGTCAAACCTCTGGAAGGTGAACGAGTCAAACCCCGATCAGTCACCTTCTTACTGATAGATGCTCTGTGGACGCTCATGCACCACAGTGCTGAGGACCTGTCTACACAACACTCCTTTTATTTCAGACACGCACAGCCTCGCTGCTGGTTTGAGATTTAGATTCACACACTCACAGGAAATATATGAGTATTTGCATACCTTTACATTTTCATCCATTAAGCATACAGGCCTAAAGGGATAGTTCATATAGTAATAAAAGATAAAGGGATAGTTCAGCTAAAAATGTAAATTACCCATGATTTACTCACCCCAAGCCATCCGAGATACACATGTCTATCATCTTTTAGATGAAAATGTCTTGGCTCCTCCAAGCTTTATTACGGTAGAAAACAGGTTCCTCGACTTTCAAGCCCAAAAATACATATATCCACATGGCTTCTGTGGGTTAATCGATGCGATTTTGTACGAAAAATATCCATATTTAAAACTTTACAAACTGTAATATCTACCTTCTCGGATGGGCCAATAAAATTTACCTAAATAATAGTTCATAAAATCAAAACTATTCATACCAATTGTATTATTATTATTTTTTAATAAATATTTAGATGCATAATTTTATATTTGGCATCTTAAAAATAAAACAAACAAAAAAATAGTTTAACCGATCAAAACGACGATTATTGCTACATGATATATCATGATTATTGCTACAGTCATCAGTCACTACCAATTTAGCAATTAGAGATGTATTAAACTTTAAAATCTTGTCATGCATGTTTTTCATGCAAAAAAAATTGAATTTTCTTTGAATGGGATTAAATTTGAGAGATTACTGCACATGCAAATTTACCCACAATGCACTTTATGACACATACTATATTTATTGTATTTATAGAGACTGTAGAGTTATTCCCGAACGGCGTTCCCTATTGACTAAGTCAAAAAGCATGCATACCTTTTTTAATGTGATGTATACTTTTCCTTTGACAATTTTGTTGGTTTTTTTTGTTTAATTTTTTCCACAACTTAATAGATCCCTCTCTAGTGTCCCCTGCTGGCTCACAAACAGAGTTACATTAATAGTAAATAATTTTTCGGACAAATGCCTGTGAACTTTCTATACGGTATATTTTTAAGCCCGCTTCTATCCTCATGTAATTTTTCCTACTGTCTTGTCAGTGTATGTTTATACTTTTATTTTCTACCTTATGTCTGTCTTCTATAGCTTTGTAATAAACACAACTTTAATTTCCTTCTTCTTTTCTCTTCATTTGCTTTTTCTGACCATAATCACAATCATTGTGTACACTAGGAGTCAATAGTTTGGGTACACAAGTTAATTGTGATTTTAAAAATACAGTAATGTGATCTAAATATATATCGTGTTTTTAAATGCTCAAAATTAATTTTGTAAATATCAAAATATAAATCATATCTCCATTTGAATTAAAATAAAATAAAAATTAAGCCATGTGGTGAAGGTAAAGCAGCCAACAATTGCTCTAATAAACAGTTTATTATTACAATAAATATAATTTCCATAATTAAATTGTTGTCATTTGTCGGCTGTTATCAATTTTTCTAAAATAATACAGATAGCGTGTGCCCCAAATCTTCACTGCTAGACCGCATTATGACCTAGTTTCCTAAGCGCATATTATTTTAAAAGTAAATTATTTTAATATCCATGCTTATCAATTTTAGTTTAAATTACTAAATATAATGGACTGCACAATATTGAAGAAAATATGCAATAACTTTTTTTAAAGCGATATACAATATGCGTTTTGATAATGCTTTAAGTTAGTTCAATTTAAGTTAAATAATTTTTTTATTTAAAAAAAACCCTGAAATTATACAACCAACCTAAAACTTCGACTGCCCATAACTTTTTAGTTAATGCAGTTAATGTAAACCATTTCAATTTTCACATTTGCAATATTACGATCAATATGTCACACATCTTGCAGCTCTAAAATATAAGTGACAAATTAAACTCTATATAAAGGAAGACCTGAATGAAATCAATGATCTTAATAATAATTAATAATACTTAATAATGAATAGTTAAGCATGATCGTGAATGATCCTTATGTTGAAAAGGTGTTTGCTGAACAATCCATCTTTGCTCAATATTTATAAAAATATTTTTATAACTAGATGAGGTAAAAGTTTGTGAACAAGTGACAAGACTTTTTTAAACACATTTGAGATGTCTCAACTGAAAATAACTAGTACTGACAAATCTTAAAACATGCCATTGCAATTGATTGTTTAAGAAAGTATAAAGTTTGACACAATGTAGCTTGAAAGCTCTAAGATGAGTTCAAGTTGATAATTTTGGTCTTGAAAGAATAATGATAATACAAAGAAAAAGTTTAAGTCGAATTACAATATCAGTTTCTCAAGCCAACATAAAAACAATAAATTTCACTATCTGAACAAACATTAATAAAATGCTGATTCATCATCATTTAACCATAAGCTTTGAAGTCAATACATTTCTATAAAAATGATGACATCTTTCTGTTGCTCATACATTTGAAGTTCTCTAACAGATGCTAATTTATTTATTTTCGGTCTTTGTGAAAAATCTCGACAGCATTTTTTCATATTTCTTATAACCATTGTGATCTAATCTCTTCTCCCTCATATCTCCCCTCAGGTTCGGCCACTCTCCACGCATGGCAGCAGTTAGCTCAGCCCCACCTGGGTGGCATCCTTGACACCCGGCCCGGTGTGGTGACCAAGGGCTTCCGTCCCCTCGAGCTGGACATGCAGGAGGTGTACCAGTTCACAGACCTGGAGGAAGACGATCCAGGACTGCATTCCCAATCCGGCATCTCTACCTCTAACCTGGGCTCTCTGCCTTGCTCACCTGCTTCCCGACAAAAATCCAAAATCCAAGAGGATCATCTCGGAGAGAACCTTGGTGTGGGGCCAGACCAAGGGGAGGCAGGAGATAAGGAGGTCTCATCTGGTGAGAGACGACCTTAACCCCACAGACAGGCATGGGGAAGGGGAGTGGGTTGAAAAAAATCCACTAATACAGGCCGATGCTCCAGTGGAGTACCCACAATCCCCTGTCTGGGGTCTGAGACGAGCTGGTTCTCTCTTTGTTCAGCTGCAGATTGCACACACCTACTGCACATCAAGCACTACCTCACCTGTGACGACAGCTGCCATGTTGTTTATGAGTATAGACTTTTAATTTAACCATTTCACCGTCATTCTGCCTTCTAATCATTTCTTGATTCCTACCTACGCTGAAAAATGAGAATAGAGGATATATACGTTTCTGGAGGTCATATATTTATACACTGTTAAAAAATCATTATTGCACTTAAATTTGTTAGGTTAAATTTATCATGTCCATGCCATGTGAGATTAACTTTAATACTTAATAACAGACTCATTGTTTTGGAATAATAATACGTTTACTCCCATATTTTTGATTCCACTTAGACTTTATTCTCATTTTCAGAACTTTTTCCTAAATTTACTTTTTCAATTCTAGATTCCTCTTGGCTGATCTGTCGTCTTACATTACATTTCAATTGCAAATCTGTGGGAACAGCAACATTTCTTGATTTATTCTTCCACTCACTCACAAGTCCACATGTGCCCATTAACACCTGAGATCCACCTTGATCGCAAAGCATATAGTGTTTGTTATGAAACTGTATGGCACATAAACACCACAGGACGTCCTTTACACATATCAGCATGTATCTAACCTCAGTCAGAGGTTCAAGTGTGTTTGCAGTATCAAGTGTCAGAGCGCTATTTAAAACAGGACTGCATAAGTCACAGTCATTTGAGTCTTACATCACTAGACACAAAGTCACATTCACGCCATTAAACACAAACACACTTCACATGCTTTCAAAGTCAGGCCTGACAGATACATTATCTGCTGTTTGGTACACAGTTGCTTGCATATACTTAACATGGTTGGATTTTAAAGGGATAGTGCACCCAAAAATTCTGTCTTTTCAAACCCACATGACTTTCCCTTAGCAAAAGAGGGTTTTTTTTTTCATTTCAGACTATTTTCAGTAAAATGAAAACTCCAAAATAACAACAAATAACAAAATGTAAAATCTTAAAAAAAATCATCATGTCATCAAAAGTTTTGAACTATAGACATTTTATAGGGATGTAACGATTTAATCGCGTGTCCCATTAAAAATGCCTGTCTGAAATCGATTCTGAATCGTAAGGCTGCGATTCTTTGTTTCATGCACAGCTTGTGCGTTTACTATGGCATTTGGTCAGTAGGAAGTCCTTATTAATCTAAAATCACTATGAGTCTGAGTCATTTATAACGTGAATTTAAAAAAGCAACATTCGTTAAATAAAAATCATTCAAAATATTCTTTATTATCATGAAAAAACCTGAAACTATTGAAAAAGACAGGTTCCTAGTGAAAAAAGCTAGTCTGGAGCCCTGCCCAAGCTTTGGTTTGTCTTTTTTTTTCAGATTTATTTCAACTATTTGGGGTTAGGAAGAACCAATAAATATAATAACAAAATATTTTTCTTTGAACATGAAGCAGTGTTAGTGTCCACGTTTGTGTACTACAGGTTTCAGTTACACAGAATTAAGTATTACAAAAAAAGTTTATGCAGTTGTGTACTTGCATTATCCCAAAAGTTCCCAAGGATTTGTTAATCCAGAGAAATTCTTGTTTTAAATAATGGCTCGTCTCTTGTAAACATTAATTCATTACCTCATCTATACGTCTCTTGATGGTGAAAACATCATCTCCCATCGTTCCGCTCTCCTTCATGAAGTCATTAAGCTTCGCCTTTGTTATTATTTCTGTGTAATAGCAACCTCTAGTGGTGAAAATATACATATTGTGGCTCACATATAAGTGAATCTGTAAAGGCGCATCCACGCGCGTCTGGAGGTCTAGTTCACACAAATGACGCGAATTGAGCATTGCCGCGGGAAACGCGCAAGTAGAAAAATCTGAACTTTGCCGGAAAATTGCGCTGCGTTAACCAATCAGGGGCTTGCTCTAGTAGTGACATGATTACAGGAAGCGAGCGGAGTCGCGGAAGACCCTCCCATGACGCGAATTTTACACGCGAAAAGTACACTCAAAATGTCCTAGCGTCCAACTACACACGGTAGACTCGAATTTGACACCTCAAACTTTTCTGGGTGAACCCACATTAACACTTTACAATAGGTTGTATATGTTAACATTAGAAAATGCATTAGCTAACATAAACTAACAAGCAATATGGTTTATAAGCATTTATTAATGTTAGTTAATGCCAAAACTTTTGTTTATTATAGTTCACTCACTGTGTATTAACTAATATGAACGGTTAAAAGTTTTAAATAAAAAAAAATATTAATAAATGCTGATTTTAACAAGAACTGAGATTAATAAAATTTAAGGAACTATTGTTAGTTTATGTTAGCTAATGCATTAAGTAATCTTAACAAATGCAACATTATTGTAAAATGTTTTTAATAAAAGAAGTCATATGGGTTTGAAATGACAGGAGGGTGGGCAAACATTAATTTTTGGGTGAACTTCTTCATTTAAAGCCTTTCAAGTTTCTTTCTGATTTATTTAATCATGTATTTAAAGATAGATTTTGTAATTTTGTCTGTTATAATAGAAATGATGATTGTCTGATTTGATCTTTCCTTCTATTCTCTCCTGCTGTATGAATCCGTTTAAAACTGCATCAGGATAAGACACACAACCACATCATCACTACTGATGTGTAGCTTTATTTAATAAACAAAACTGAACATGAAATCTCTAGTGGAACATTTTTAAGCACAGCAAAAAGTCACATTATATTGGACTGTAAGAGCTCGATCAAATCCTGAAGCAGTTTAAACTTCCCATGTGTGTTATATATCAGTATGTTTCTGTGTGTCTTTGTGTACTAATGTTTGTCTCTCGTTTCTTTGCAGTGCATTTCCCTGGTAAATGTATGTCACACACCAGTTCAACGTACACCTTCACCACCTGCAGGATACTTCACCCTACAGATGAGCTCACCAGAGTCACACCCAGGTAAAATACTCAGTTTCACAACCCCATCAATACATCTTAGTTTAATTATTATTATTGTCAATGATTCTCATTAGATAACATTTAAGATCTACATTTCTTTTCAAACTATTTTTATTTAACTTGCCATATATTAAAGACCTCATAGTATACTTTATTTAGGTTTTCTATGAAAAGTTTCAATAAAACGAGCAAATGAAAATGCATTTATTAGTTCACTTTGTTTACCAGTGCAGGCTCGTAATGCCCATAAAGTGGGCACCTGTGAGCAAAGTACCGAACCATAAACTGAAAACGAAGATGCCATGTGGTCTTTACACTGCAAAAAAAAAAAAAAAAATCTTAATATTTATGTTTTGTTTTCAGTAAAAATTTGTGCTGGGCAAAGATTAATCGCGATTAATCGCATACAAAATAAAAGTGATTTTTGGCATAATATATGAGTGTATGCTGTGTGTAATTATTATGTATATATAAATACAGGGTTTCCCGCAGCACTTTTCAGTTCGGGCGGCCCACCTAAGCTGGGATACCCTACCACCTTAACTAGGTCGTCCAAAAAAAATTTCGCTGCACAAAAGGCTGTCAAGTGCATCTCGGAGAATAGCGTGGACGCGCTTCACACCGCGAGCGGGCACGCGCCACATGGCTGAAAAGAGAGAAAGACATGGTCCGTCACTGTCTGGAGGATAACTAGCCTGTTGATAAAACATTTAATTATTTATAATCTAGTATGTGTTCATTTTCTGTCATAGTTTCTTCAAAATTGAGTTTAATTTGGGTGTTTTAAATAAAAATATTTTTATCATGACGCGTACGCCCCGCCCCTTTGATTGCCACGCCCCCGGCACGCCCACCAGCACAACCCTACCACCTTAACTAACAAATTTTCTGCGGGAAACCCTGAAATAATACACACACATTCATGTATGTATTTAAGAAACATTTAAATGTGTATATATATTTATTATATATAAATAAAAAAACGATATTCAAATAAAAAATTTCTTAAATGTATATATATGTATGTGTGTGTGTTTAAATATACATAATATTTACACACATCACAAACTCATATACTGTATTATGCAAAAAATACTTTTATTTTGTATGAGATTAATCTAGATTAATCTATGCCCAGCCCTAATTTATTTATATTTTTATATATTCTATATTAAATATAAATAAATAAAAAAGGATATATAAATAAAAAAATTCTGAAATGAATATGAATGTGTGCGTGGTTAAATATAAATAATAATTAGACACAGTACACACACATATATTATGCAAAAAAAATCACTTTTATTTTGCATGCGATTAATCGCGATTAATCTTTGCTCAGCACTAACGATATCTAAAAATTCTTAAATAAAGATGCTTTTTCTTGATGAGCAAAACAACCCAAGAAAATAAGTCTAGTTTTTAGACCAAAAATATAAAACTTAAAGGGATACTTCACCGATTTAGCATTCAGCTTTGTATCTGTAGAAACCCGGCAGTATTACTGAATGACCATGTTTCCCTCCCTCATTTCCCCCTGAGAGGAGAGATATCTGCATTTTGGTTCTGCAAAAAAGTCCTCCGATGATGTAATATGACGATTTTTGCATCATCGGAGGACTTTTTTGCAGAACCAAAATGCAGATATCTCTCCTCTCAGGGGGAAATGATGGAGGGAAACATGGTCATTCAGAAATACTGCCGGGTTTCTACAGATACACAGCTGAATGCTAAATCGGTGAAGTATCCCTTTAAGTGATTTGTGCATAAAGCAAGCAAAAAAATCTGCCAATGGGGTAAGCAAAAATCTTGAAAATTTTTCTTAAACACTAAATTCAAGAAAAATTTGCTTACCCCATTGGCAGATTTTTTTGCTTGTTTTATGCACAGAACAAAGACAAAAATACTAAGAATTTTTTTTTTGAAAACCGCTAGCAAACATTTTTACACCAGAAATGTACCATCAAGTGTACAATTTTGGCCATACGCCTTCATCTAATTCAGTACTGTCACAGTATGCGATTTCGGTCGTAATGTAATTCGCCTGACCGCCTGATCACTACGGCAGCCAGTACAGTTGTGTGATTGGCTCTCTGCAGGTCATACGACGAGGATGAGCATGAGGAGGCCCATCTCTATCATGTTGTTTTAGTGACGGACATTGAACATGCTCACTAAGCAGCGCCCCCTTGGGGTGAGGAGAAACAGCATGACCGGTGTGCAACTAGATTAGGTGTCATGGGAGTTTTGCTATTCTCTAACCCAGCTCAAAGTGCCTCTAGAAAGTTTCTTCACCTTACACCCGAGTGTTTTTGTTGGAGATTGTGTGCTGACGGGACAGATTAATACTCAAGCTAGAGGACTTTATATAATCATATGAATTGTGTGCACAATGAAATAATAACCAATGCACGGTTTGGCATGCTGCTCTCCAGCCATATCCAAAAACTGATCAAGCGTTTCTTTCTCAGCCTGTTGTCAGGTCCTTCGCTGGCCTCCTGCGTGTTGTCCAACAGCAGTCTGCGTTCAACCCCCGTGTCAACCCCCTGCACACCTCGCCGGCTCAGCCTGGCGGAGAGCTTCACCAACCTCCGTGACTCTACAAAAACCACCAGTACCTCTCTGGGCCTAGTGCGCCTCCTACAGGACAGAGGTATATCTGCTGCCGTCTATAACCCTCACAGCTGGGACCGGGTGGATCGAGCCCCTGCATCATCTACCTGTTCGACATCCTCTCATCTGGGTTCGGATATTCTTCCCTCCACCCCTCCCAACTCGCCCAGCAAATCGAAACCCACCAGTCCAGTGTTGCCTGTAGGCTACAGTCCCTCAGACCCCCCTTACGAAACCTTTCTGGCTTCGCGGCCAGCCAGCTCCATTCTAAAAGAAGTGCGTGAAGCAGACGAAAGGGCTCGATCGGACTCGCAGTGTCAGACTGAGGTTAGTGTGCAAAACCTTCGACTGGTGGACAAGGTGAAGAGGTTTAGCCTGGCTCCCAGAACGCTTACCCCGGGGCCCGTGGTGGGGATGGGGAGACCGGGAGCACCGTTTGGTGCCCACGCTGCGGTGACCTCACCCATAGCAGGACTGCCAGTGCTAAACTCAGGGATGAGAAGAAACCGCAGTTACCCGGCTATGGTTGGGGCTAGTATGGCTATGAAGGGCCCGGGGCCACCCAGTGAGGATCTGCTATTGACCCATGGGCGACATAGACAAACTAGTCTCAGTGAAAAGTGAATGTTGCCCCCCATCAACAGTATATCATCCTTGTGACAACTCAACAGTGCCTGTTATGAAGATGATGATATTTGTATAGATTATTTTGTTATAATGATTCCTTCATATACAGTACAACGCATTCAGCAGCGTCGTCAAAATCGAGATTTTTGCACTTGCTAGATGTGAGAAATGGAACAGAGTGGAAAATTCACACCCCTTGGTCAGAATAATTTCCAATGTAAGCACTTTTTTACTTTAAAAAAAGGATAAATGCTTTTTGTTTATAAATCTGGTCTTCCTAACCCAAATTTGTTTTGTGATTTTGGTTAGCAAGAAGCTAGCAAGAGCACTAATAGCACTTTAATGCTAACGGTAGCCTAGACAATGATGAAAATAAGTGAAACCTTGTCATATCTAGATTAATTGTTCAGATTTTTTAAAATGGTCTAACATTATAGCTTTATAGCAACCCCCCTTAATTGTGCCGACAATGTTTAAAATTTGTTGTTTTTAAGTATAAATACTGTTACAGAAGCCTTGTTTCATCTAAACTAGCCATAATTTTCTATGTCTGAAGTGACGTAAAGGTATAGTTCACATAAAAATAAAAATTAGCTCTTGTTTTACTTCAACCCTCAAGTCATCCTAGATGTGTTTGACTTTCCTATTTCAGCCAAAAACAATCCTGAGTTATATAAAATAATATCCTGGCTTTTTCAGCTTTATAATGGTATTGGATAGTGCCCCATTTTTAAACCTAAATAAACCGCATCCATCCATCAAAAACTAATCTTTACGGTTATTAAATGTATTCATTTATATTTCAAACTTTACAAACTACGGCTGTAAGCATGTTTATGAGAGTTGAGGTCAGGTTGAAGACAAAAACGGGGCACTATCCAATGCCATTATAAAGCTAAGAATGGTCAGGATATTATTTAATATAAATCTAACTGTGTTTGGCCAAAAAATGAAAGTCATATTTACACAGTGGCGGCCAGTGACTTTTATTTTTCAAGGGGGCAAATTGCATCAAAATATGTTTTTAGACCGTCATGTGAACCTATGTGCGTCGCACATCATGTCAAAATCTGTGCCTGCTGCAGTTGCTTCAAATGTGTTTATGATAAAAGAGACGCTCACGTTTGCCAGATACTCACTTAATCTCATGTGTACTCATGTGTTAAGTTAGTGTCTTGCAAGTGTTTTGTGAACATCTCTCTTATTATCATACACTGCAAAAAAATGATTTTCAAGAAAAACATTTCTTAGTATTTTTGTCTTTTTCAGTAAAAATATCCAAAAATTCTTAAATTAAGATGCTTTTTCTTGATGAGCAAAACGACCCAAGAAAAAAAGTCTAGTTTTTACATCAAAAAAAAAAAAAATACAATTTAAGTGATTTTGTGCATAAAACAAGCAAAAAATCTTGAACATTTTTTTAAAACACTAAATTCAAGAAAAATTTGCTTAAAAATTTGCTTAAAAATGTGGTTGTTTTGCTCATCAAGAAAAAGCATCTTAATTTAAGAATTTTTTTATATTTTTACTGAAAACAAGACACAAATAGTAAGATTTTTTTTCTTAAAAATCATTTTTGCAGTATAAACCCTTTCTATGCATGTGCAGAAGGCACGTATTTTGACAAGACGCATTACGCGCATAGGTTCACATAATGCACCGAACACATATTTTGACATGACGAGCCACACACAACACTCCAAATCCATACTTTAAATTCGTGCCCCTTGGAAGAGAAGTCTCTGGCCACCACTGTATACACATATGATAGCTTCAGTGTGAGTAAAATATAAATTTCATTTTGGGGTGAACCACTCCTTTAATAAGTATAGTGTAAACAAATATGCTCAATGTTTTAGAAGAGGGCACTGTTGAGCACACCCCTCTCTGTTCTGTACTGTACATCTTCTCAGATAAAAGATGACTGACTGAAATCGAGGCCGTGAAGGCGATGCGTGTCTGCATTTGAAACATAATCATGTTGCTTTTAATGTCATTTTGTGTCAGACCAACGTTATTTATTTAAAGTGTTTGTGTGGATGTATATGGTTTAGTATGAAAACATGCAATTGCAGTATCAGGATTTGCAAGCCTTTACGTTTCCTCGGTCAATGGGATCCCATAAATCTGCTGTGGCTTTGAAGCCTACTGACTGATATTGTTTCATACGTGAAGGATATGAAGTGTGCACTGCAAGCTTTAAAGATTTCAAGGGTGCAATTGTAATTCATATAGTGCCTTTTCTTTTGTTTTGACAGACTTCAACATAATGGCTTTGCCTGCAACAATATGCACTGTAATTGTGTTGATGTATTGACTTCCTAATGGTTTTAACCTAGTTGACAATGCAGATCTAGGATGTAACATTTGCTGGACATATTATATTTGATGAAGAAGCACATACAGTTGAAAGTGCATGAGTCCTTCTGAATGGACCTGTGTGTTTCTCTCAGTTGAAACTGAAAGATATTTGTTAGGTGAAAGTGTGCGTGCTTGCATTTATTCATACCTTGATGTTTGTTGAATGTGTTACAGAACCACAGAGGGTTCTGCCATGACTGAATAATGATTTCAATGGTGTTTATTTCATCGGATTACTGAAGGGACGTTTTACTTGTATATTGTAAATGGTAAATATGCAGAGAGTTTAAACATCCTAACTTTTTTAATAAAAAAACAAAAATAGAACGAAAAAAAGACAAAATGTTGACAGGTTGTCCGAATGCTGGTTAAAACAGAGATTTTGTTCATGAATTTTGGAAGCTCCTGTTTACAGAGGTCATCAATAAACCAGTTGAGATCATTTTGTGTCTGTTGTCTTTCCCTCTCGAATCCATTTGTATAAGGTCAGGTACATTTAAAATATATATTATACAGAGCTTTCAAAAGATTAATCTCAATTATGTAGCGGTGCGCGGGGCAAAAACTAATGCGGGGTTAATTGTAACACGGACTGTTTACATTGTTGCACAAGGTTGAGCGATTTGTTTTTCCGGTATTTTTTCACGCTGCCAAAAGACGATCTTCCGCAAATTATTGGAAATGTATAATGTTTTTCCAGAGAGTTATTGATGAACGAGTGTTTTGGTGGCATGTAAGTATATTTTTTCATCATATGTTTTTTTTTTCAGTTTCTAAGTTGGGTGTGTAAGATACCAAATCCAATGTCATATTATTCAGTAGTGATGGGAGAAATGAAGCTTTTCGAAGCTTTTTGGCGACCCCTGCTGGTCAAAAGAGTGTAAAAGCAGATATGTCCAAACATTTTACACTTTTTTTTAACAAAATAATAGCAAGATTTGTATTAAAATGTGTTTTAAAAAATATTAAACTTAATTAAGACATAGCTAAAAGTCTGTTATGTGTTTTTAGTTTTATTTAGGGCAAACAAATCATTAAAACTAACTACCCTTTTAATTATGCAAATTTTTGTCATAAAATCTGTCTATAAACAAAAAGTAGACAAAATGGCAGTGTTATTAGTCAGAACAGGATAAATGTTTTATGAACTTTCATAATAAAACTGACCCGAGTTCACCTAAACATTAGACACTGGTCATGTGATCAACTCCCCCTAGTGGTGAACCATCGGATTTTCGAAACAGTTATGACGTAATGAAGCCTCGTTTGCTAAAATCACGTGACTTGGGCCAGTTTGAAACACGCTCCGAACCACTGATTCGAAACAAAAGATTCGTAAATGTTTCGAAGCCTCATGAAGCAGTGCTTCGAAAACGACCATCACTATTATACAATCAGTGTCTTGTTGATTAAAACATAGCATCGTATTGAAATATGTCTGCAGCTTTTAGCAACTTTTTTGGTGGGCTTGAAAATATTTTGACCCAGCGGGTTAATTTTAACGCTGTAACCCCTCAGCACTTACAATATGAAAACCGCTGACGTTAGCGTAATTCTTGCCGTTGTTTAAAAATAGACGACACACGAATGATTGCTGGCTGCCAACAAAATAAATGTGCCTGTCTTATCAAAAATCGTGTGTCAAATTTATTTTTGTTCATATCTTTAATATTTGAATAAGGTCACCTCAAAGATTGAAATCATAATGACATAAAAAATCACACTTTGATGCTCATTATGTCAGAATTTGATTTTAACACTGTAGTATGGTTATTACAGACTGGGTCACATATAAAAAAATGTTTCGTCATAATGTGCTGCTTTTTCTCACATATTTAGACATTTGTCTCCATGTATAATTGAACTATTGTTAGAAAAGGTCTGGATGAATGAATACAGTGTGGATATACCTGTCTATTATAGACAGATAAATAAACAATATCCACTTCAACCATATAGACAAAATAGTATTGAAATATTTGCCTAAAAACTTAATTTTTAGCAAGTGTTACAACTAACCCCCTGCCTGTTGCAATTAGTAACGTTGTAATGTTTGCACTTCTGTCACATTTGGTGTAATTGTCCAAGAATGTTAAGTACTAGAAACAAACCTCAAATGTTGATTTGGAGTAGAGATGTGTTTGTTGCTTGTGTAAAAATATAATTAATCAAACTCAAATATTTTTTGAACGATTGAGCCAAAACCAAAAAGCGTTAGGTTACCGCATATATAAGTTATACATAATAATTACACGTACATATATTTTGCCAACACAAACTTTTATTTTGTATACAATGAATTGTTTGACAGTACTAATTTGATCAAGTTCAATATTTAGAAACATATGAAGAGTTTGGTTCCAAAACGCAATAAATGCCATTTTTGAAAAAAATGAGTTACTGCCAAAATCAGTATTATATCAGGTCAGTATTTAAAAGTAAATTCTTAATTTTATGCAAAATCCAATATTCGCCGTGTTATTCTGTCATCTTTTCTCAATTTTTTCCCAAAACGCAATAAATGCCACTCCCCCTTTTCTGCAGAATGCAATAAATCCGCTCCACAAATTACAGCGCACCATTCCACGCAATGTAAACAAACAATGGCGGCGCGTTGTACTTCGTGATCAACAAACAAACAGACAAAAACAAAATAATACTTTGATAGCATTGATAAACCTGTGATGGTTCTCTGTGACGGGAAAGAAATGTTAGCCATCAACATCTAATCATTTACACGAGAGGAACTCGGAGTGCTTGTTCTCCCGACAGCATCACGTTTCTGTCATACTAACAAATTGACCCCAGGGGATCTTATGAAAAACTTTCCATTATTTTACTCAGTCAACGAAAATCGAGCAGGACCAAAACATTTTACAGCTGATCTCTGTGAAAAATGTTAAGCAACGACGTCAAGTAACCGCAGCAATGATAGTGTTCTTAATATGACAAAGTGTTTTGATTAATGCCATTAATGTTAATTTTTTATCAGTGTATAACACTAGTCAACTAAATGAATATAAAATGGCATAGATGAATGCACATTTATATACAGTAGGCTATCAATTCAATAGATTTATAGCATTTTGAAAAAAAAACTTGTCATGGATTTATTGCATGTTGTGGAAAAAAATAATCAGTTTTTATAATAAATCTTTGAAAATCAAATTATGGATTTGAATTTTTTATGTTTTTATAACCTAAAGATGCTATGTTAAAGTTTGTAACAGAAAATAGTGGTTTTCATCTTGTCACTTTCTTGGTATAAAAAACACGTTTTTACCGAAATTTGTCAAAATGGATTTATTGCGTTTTGGAACCAAACTCTTCTTATTCTCATCGTCTTTTAAATCCATTTGCATCACTGAGCACTAGATGGTGTGCTTCACCAACATCACAATGTCAGCTTTTATTAGAAGAAATGTTTGCCACCAATCCAGTACTTATTTCCATATAAATATTCAGTGGTTAGGGTAGCATTTGGCAGACGCTTTAATCAAAAGCAACTTGTAATAAATTTAAGGTAGATTTGTGTGTGTGTTTCCTGGTAACCATACTCCTTAACCCCTAAATTTTTTCTAGCAACCCTTCTGCTGTAAAACTTTTACTCAATAAATCACAATTAATGTAACTGACACACAATCCACATGTCTACGTGCCAGAAAGAGTCAAAAATATGGCAGTTTACTTTTTTACTTATTATAAGAACATTGTCATGCAGATTTACGTGATGTGATTTGATGCTTCTGACCAGATCACTACTGACTGATAAACACACCACTCCAAGCTGAAGAGCATCAGTTATTTATTTACAATCTAATGATGTTTAGTTGACATTCTCCTGGAGTTTCCATAGAAACCATCTACGTTATTGTGAATGCACAAGTATGAAACTCAAAGTTATTATTATTAGTTAATGCCCTCTTATGCCCCCAGGGCAGTTTGAATGGGCATGACGCCTCTGTATGTATGCAGAATATTTTTCCTATAATATGGAAGGATTTGTTTATTAGTTTTAAAGCCATTATCCATGCCTTTCTGAATGTTTTACGCGTTGGGCACATATAGGTCTTTTTAGGTCCAAAGAAATGTACCCAACCCAAAATGACCCGAATCACTTTTTACCGGAACCTGACATGCATACATTTTTTTTTTTAAGTAAGACCCAGTACAACCCGAAGAAAAAAAAACACGAGTCCTACCCGAACCAGTGGAAATTTTTTCACCCGACTGTGCCCAAATGTAAACGGCAACGACCGAACGCACCAGTCAGACAGTTGGCTTCACATCCAATTTTGCCTGATTCTCCATTTATTTTCCTTTGTTATCTGACGATGACACCAAAGTAACCGCTAAAATGTGCATTCAAAATTAATTGACAGGTTTGTCTCAGTGAAAATTAACCTACCGCCAACCACACGATGTCACAAGAGCTCTTGGCAAACAGATGGTGGTTTGGAAAATGACTCGATGCACACACACGAGCTAGTTTGGGTCGTCTCGGGTCCGTTCTGCAAAAACACATTTATTTTAAATTACCCGAGAACTGAGGCTGCTATTATTACCCGATCCATGTCCGAGGCACACATGAAACTTTTAGACCCGAACCTGCTTGGGTCTCGGGTCAGACCTCAGGTTTTCAGACCCGTGAAGACTTTAGTTTCGTGTTTGGGGTAGGATTAGGATGAAAAACAGCGGTTCTGGCTAGATAGGATACAGCGACGTCCCAAATCCCATGAATGTTGGATTTAGGGTTAAATTTGGGAGTAGAATTAGATGAAAACAAGACTCATCCTGCAACATTTCACCAGGATTTTGGCCGTAGCTGTAACCCTTCTAGACACAACGTACTACTGCCCATCTATTAGCTAACACATCTGCCCACATTCTTTAAAAGGATTGTTCACACAAAAATGAAGCTTCTGTCATTTACTCAACCTCATGTTGTTCCAAATCTGTAAAAGTTTCTTTGTTATGCTGAACACAAAAGAAGATAGGTAACATTTAAACTTGAAAGGGTCTTCATAAGACTGACATGACACGTGTCATGAACATGAAGGAGATTTTATCCACATTTATGACAACTGCCATTTAGTGTCATTCGCTCAATTATGTCATTTTTAATGCAATTAAATTTTTGAGATTGAACTTGTTGTTAAAAGGCTACGTTTACACAGAAACGATCTGAAAAGAAAACGCAAAAGTGCGTTATTACTTTTTATTCCGCGTTTATATAAGCATTTTGGGGGGAAATCTGCGTGCATATGGTGATGCAAAAGTGTGTGATATTCGATGTAGTATGCACTCCAGGCGGCTAGGTGGCAATGTGAAGCACTGACACACAACAACACCAAGTCCACGCACCTGTGTACAACCTTATTCTTTGTTCTCCCAGATCTCATCCAAAGCCCTCTGTTTTGCCTCCGACGAATTGGCGCGTCAACAATTTGATGGAGGTAATTAATGCACCTTCTCTGATCAGTAATGAATATTTCGTACAACTCCTGTTAAGACTTTTGTATATTTATCAGAGCTGCTTTGGCAACTTGAAGGTCCGACGTATGGAAATAATCCGACATTTGTTGTTATTTTCCTGTGTATACGAAAGGCACATCCGCTAAAATATTTTTACGTTTTCACCTTTGAGCGTTCTCGTGTAAACAGGCCCTAAGTATTAATACTCTGTCATATAGTTTTATAACAGCATCATGAATATTTTTCTTGACCTCAACTACAGTGGTACAAATATAATTTGTCATTAAAATGTCATTAAGTGTTAATACTCTCTCAAATTGTTTTATAACAGCGTCATGAATATTTTTCTTGACCTCAACTACAGTGGTACAAATATAATTTGTCATTAAAATGTCATTAAGTGTTAATACTCTCTCAAATTGTTTTATAACAGCGTCATGAATATTTTTCTTGACCTCAGCTACAGTGGTACAAATATAATTTGTCATTAAAATGTCATTTAGTGTTAATACTCTCTCAAAAAGTTTTATAACAGCGTCATGAATATTTTTCTTGACCTCAGCTACAGTGGTACAAATATAATTTGTCATTAAAATGTCATTAAGTGTTAATACTCTCTCAAAAAGTTTTATAACAGCGTCATGAATATTTTTCTTGACCTCAGCTACAGTGGTACAAATATAATTTGTCATTAAAATGTCATTTAGTGTTAATACTCTCTCAAAAAGTTTTATAAAAACTTCATACATTTTCTTCAGTTCATAATGCTCTTTTAAGTTTCCTCCATGTGTTTAACAAACAAAGCCAAATAATTAAATAATTAAAATTATAATAATTAAAATTGACAAAATTATATTTGATTGCATTTGGAGACCAATGTTTGTTAAGTTTGATAATTATTCTGCTATGTCATGTTTATGACAGATTCATGACAAGTTATGATGTATTGGTTTATGTCAAGTTGTCATAACAAAAAATTCTCAAACAATATCATCTTTGCATTAAAAATGCCATAATTGAACAAATGGCACTTTATGACAGTTGTCATAAACATGCATAAAATCTCCTT
Organism: Paramisgurnus dabryanus; assembly: GCF_030506205.2. Lineage (NCBI taxonomy): Eukaryota > Metazoa > Chordata > Actinopteri > Cypriniformes > Cobitidae > Paramisgurnus > Paramisgurnus dabryanus. The sequence goes on from NC_133349.1 coordinate 25,507,386, forward strand.
CATGTTCATGATATGTGTTATGTCATGATTATAAAGGTATCATGTCAGCCTTATAAACACCCCTTCAAGTAAAGTGTTACCAGAAGATATTCTTATGCAATGTTTGTAATCAAGAATGATGCAATGACTTCCACAGTAGGAAAACAATACCAAGAAATGAATGGTGCTCAAGAACTGTTTGGATACAAACATTGCTCAAAAAAATCTTTCAGCAGAACAAAGAAATGCAGGTTGGAAACAACTTGAAGGTGAATAAATGATAAAAGAAGTTTTATTTTCGGGTGAACTATCCCTTTAAGCCACTGAGAGACGTTACCGTGCCTGTGCTCAAAAACAAACTCCTCAGAAAGTAATCTGTGGAAAACACTTCAAAGTTTCATTTGTCTGTGAGGGGAGGTGGAAGGAAGAGAATTGACAAGTTGGCTCAGACAATGCGTCTCCATTGCCAGAACACATTTAATTGCCCCTGCGGCAAACCTTTTCATGTTAGGCACTGTGTAAGCGTGCATTTATTGCCTCACTTTATATTGTCTAACAGAATGAAATCTCATTCACTGAAGCACACCTGTGGCATAATGGCTCTTTTTGTTTGGCGCACCCCTTCATTCGCTTATACTCATCTGCCTACGATTCATCCATTATGTGCTAACTCAAGTGTTTGCGTAATAAACCACAAAACATCGGCTCCCGACTAACTGTCTGCATGTGTTTTCCCGGCTTCGTTTCGCACCGGTCCAGCAGAATATCTGGGTGTTATTGCCTGAACTGTAATTGGTCCCTTGGGCAGACAGGAAGAAAATTGGCGTTGATGGCTAACTCGTAGCGATAGTGCTGTAATGCTCAGCTTCTTGGGGAATATAACAGAAAGCGTCTGTAATAAGATCAGTAATCTTTTAGCTTGGTCCCTCAACACCACATGGATGATCTCAACTGTGATGGTTCAGAAAATAGTGCTAAACATTCATGCTAATAAAAGCTAATATGACTCTATAATTGTTTAAATTTCTGCTATATTTAGGTACTTAAAGTCCTCTTAAAATAATAAAGTATTTAAAAAGAATTTTATCTGTGTGGGTTTTTTTAAATGTGCCCTAATAAAATGTCATCAAAATCTAAAAATCTACTTCTGCCCTCTTGTGGTGATCATTCTCTGTTAATGTCAGCTAGACGGCTTGGGTGGAGTCTCTGTTAACCCCGCCCCCTCTAAATGTCAATCTCCTTCCAGTTCCATTTCTGAACGAAACGCCTAATTTTCTACACAGGACACACTGACCTATTTTTAAGAGGGGAAGATCGCTCGCTATGGTCAAAATAAAGCAACATCCCACCAACAATTAAACCTAAAATTGACTTGAACATATTCTGCTTCTTAAGCTTTAAAAAGCTACCATGGCAAGAAAAACATTAGTTTTAAGCATGACTGCTTTAACTTGAAAGTATGAAAAAAGCGTGTTTTTTTTTATTAAAAAGCTATATAAATTTAACCATTTTTCCATCCAAAGGCTGCAGGCTCCGGAGGTCGCATATGCAGGATGCATACATCAACAAGCTTGGTTTATTTAAGTTAACTGAGCATTTACTTTGCAAGTCATAAGCATATTACAACAATTTACAATTAACTAAGAATAATAGTCAAAATTATAATTGTTAATATTCTGAAATAAGACTTGATGTCTTGATGACTTATGCAGCCTACAAATGTGACCTCAGGAGGCTGCAGCTCATATATATATATATATATATATATATATATATATATATATATATATATATATATATATATATATATATATATATATATATATGCTATGTAAATAAATTTAAGTTGAATTAAACTGAATAGAGCGGCCATATTGAGCATTAAACTTTCCCCCATTAACATTAATAGTAGCCTGAAGTGCAGCATCTTGCTAATATCTATAAGTTATTCTATCATCGATAACACTGATTGTACATTTATGAAAGCTATTGAGAGTTTAGTTGAGTGAGTTAAGGCAGTGATTTATTCTACAACACGGGTGAGATGTCTAAAATGATGAAAAAAAAACATATTTACATGACTTATGGAAATAAAGCAATATAGACTACATTCTCACTCGTTTCTTTCTTCAAAATAAATGTGTATAGATGGACACATATACTCATATATTGCATCATCTTCATTATACAAACAAATTTACATCAGACTGAAGGGATTGTAGAGCTCTGGACAGGTGAGATTTTTAAATGGGTGTCTCTGTACAGATGTTGGTTATCGGGTTGAATGATGTGTCTGGTTAAAGGCTCTTATGAGGAGTATTCGTACTCCTCTGCGCTCCGTCGGCCAAAGTCCATCCAGCCCAGGTAATCTCTGTCCTTTATCCTGTGAGAAGTGCTAGACGACCGGCTTTTGAGGGAGGGACTCCTGCGGTATGAACCTATAAGAGGAAAGATTATACAGTAGTTATAAAGTAAAATATCACTTATGTTCCAGTGAGTGCTAATGAAAGACCTGTAAATATAATACCAACAAACACTTTTCAGTGCCTTTTTATGGATGCAAAAATAACCTAAAAATAACCATTTCTGTATAAATTATTTTAAGGGTTATCCAAATATAACCTTCCTCCTAGAAACATTAATTATGCTTGTAAAAACAAATAAGAACAATCCAAAAACATTATTTTTGGTTATTCCCCCTAAAAAAACTTTATTTTAACGTTAAAAGAAGGTTTAGTGTTTGCAAAGTCATTTGTGAAGAAAATTCTGACCTTTGGCTGATATAATTCTGGCCAGTAGTTCAGACAGGCTGCTACGGGGGTCTTCTTCGCCCTCATTTGTTTTAGACAGCAGACCGAGTTGTCCACCAAGGGGTGCTGCACGGGTGTGGCGTGTGTGTTCTGCTACAGACTGATCCTCGTCCTGTGTGTGTATGGGGAGCACAAGGCAACTGCCGGTGGATAGTGCAACCAGCAGCACGCATACACAGATCGCAGTGTTCATAGCTGAAAAGCACAAACACACTTTAATATACATTTACAGTATATATCAATGTACAATTCATGCAGTGCAAAAACGTCAAAAATTGTGTTACTTGTTTGGAAGGGTTTAAATAAATATAATCCATGTAACAACTAAAATGCACATCCAAGACCAGTAAAATAAGTAATTTTCTATTAAAACACAATTGAAAAGCTGAAATAAAACTGTCTACACCAAAAGATACAAAATACAGACTGAGGCAGTGTAAAAAAAACTAAAAAATGACTAAATAATGTGGAGATAAATACCAGGTTAATGTGATAAAATGTATATTCTAGGAATCATTGTTAAAGTTCCTGTTTTTCCCCATTAGTTTCTGTCCTCCATACAAAATTCAATTTAGTTCAAGTAATGGATTGTTATCTTTAAAAGATATAAAAAAATAAATATCCCCAAATGGATTCAAGTCAAGAGGCATCAGCAATAAAATAATAATGTTTTTAAAATGAAACCCGTTAAATTTCAATGAATAAATCACTAGAGAATTACATCACATGCATCTCTCTCAGCTTCACTTAAAATAATATCAAAATATACCAGCACCTGTCACACTCTATATATTTTACATGAAGTGCACAGGTTATTTTTCTTTTGGCCCCAAAAAGGCATGTAACACTCATACTGTAAATGCAAAGCAAAGATTAAAAATGTCTTCATACCTTCAGATGAGACTCTACAGGCAGAGAGGAGATACAGATAGAGATACAGACCACACACTGACTGCTGGATGAATAATTGTGTCTGAAACTTCGCTGCACTGTGTTATGGGGGGCTCTTAAATACAGCTCTGAAGTGGGCTGGCTCTCTTTGACCCGCGTAACCACAGGCGCAATGCCGCTGTCTGTGGATGTGAACGAGGTTGTGTGTTTGCGCAAGCCTGACGCAGAACTGAGAGAACGGGGGATTCTCACAGGATACAGATTGTGACAATGTCACTCAAGGGAACCGGAGAGATCAAGCCCATTCCTATTACGCGTATTCACCTGCACAACATCTAAGAGTTTCTTTTATCCTCTCCCTAAAGGGTTCATCGCAGTTTCACACATAGGAATGGCACTGATGTTGATATCTGTAATGTGGACTGCTGGATCTGCTGGTTTTCCTACTTGATGCACTTTGTAGGCTACCTAATGTGAGAAAACGGCATACTACACCAAAGCACAAAACAAATCTTTAAATTATTTGTTAATTCCTTCTTAGGTATCTGCCTGTTTTCCGTTAATACAAATTAACTTAATTTAGTCTCCATTTTCCGCTCTTCGTTTCTGTGGGAAATGTTAAAGCCTATCCCATAAAATCTGAGTTCATCTGAATTTGAAATGACCCAATAGGATGGTGATAAATAAATGATGTTAAGTTTGCATGAAGATGCATTTTTTCAGTAAGATTTATTAAGCATTCGTAAATGTGAAATGGCTGAAAATTATTCAACAGGGTGAATACTTCTGACCCTGCTTTCACTCTCTTGTTAAATTCTGAACACCCACTTCACATTCTGCTATGAGAACATAACTTACTATTCTACACAAGAGATCTGTTTTCAAGAGGATCATCAGGATTCAAGGAAATGCAGTACCTTTAACCTGACACGTGTGATCGGGAAGCTTCTCTAAGCTTAGGATGTGCCTCTGCATGATGAACACTTCAGATATCACATTCATCTTGATTGGTTTTAAAACAAGGCCAGGGCAAGGGGGGCATAGCCCCCCCACCAGATTTTCCCTATGCCCCCCAAAAATATCCAGCTAACCATAAAAAATAGACAAACCCTGACCATGAACCTATACTGGGTTGTTTCAACCTAAAACGCTGTGTTGCTTTATCCAATGGCTGGGTTCGTCTTTTATTTTAACATGCTGGTCTGAAAATTACCCAGCATTTTTCTTGAATTATATTTTGATTAAAAATTGGGCTCTCAAAAGATTATTTGTGTACAAAATAAAAGTTTGTTTTTGCATAATAAATTTGTGTGTGTATTATGTGTAATTATTATGTATATATTAATACACACATATATGTATAAATTGAAGATGTATTTTATTTATAAATATTTTTTATTTATATATAATTAAATATATCAAGATCTAAATATATATATATATATATTTGCATGTGTGTTTATTTATATATACAAAATAATTACACCGTGTACACACATATATTATAAAAAAACAAACTTTTATTTTATATGCAATTAATCGCGATTAATCTTTTGACAGCCCTAATTAATAGTTGATGTTTAATTACCATTTAGTTGTGTATATATAGACCACTTGTTTACAATGTGACCTGAAATATGTGATTTTATTCATTTTAAACCCAGTGCTGGATGAGAAAGGGACAAACCATATATACCTTGCAATGAAAGCTGGTGACTTCTCTTCCAAGGGCCGCAAATTAAAAATATGTGTTTGTTGCGTCATGTGAACCATGTGCATTATGCATCTTGTCAAAATAAGTGCCTGCTGCACACGCGTTGAAAGGGTTTACGATAAAAGAGATGCTCAAATTCACGAAATACTTGCAAGACACTGACTTAACACTAAATTCTGAATACAAATGAGATTAAGCAAGTATTTTGTGAACATGAACATCTCTCTTTTATCATAAACCCTTTCAACGCGTGTGCAGCAGGCACTTATTTTGACAAGACGCCTAATGCACATGGTTCACATGTCGTGCCGAACAGATATTTTAAAATGACGACCCACACACGAGGAGCTAAATACATTTTGTGACTAGTTTCGCATCGTGCACCCTCGAAAATAAAGTCACCGGCTGCCACTGATACCTTGTAATGCGCTGTAAGTTGCTTTTGACAAAAGTGTCTGCCAAATAAATTCTTGCTGGGTTTTTTAAAAAGACTATTAGGTAAAATATATTCATTTTCAGGTTTAATTTAACCCAACAGCTAGGTTCATCCCTTTTGACCCAAAGCTGTGTTGAAAATAACCCAGCATTTTCAGAGTTTACACTGTCAGGAAAAAAGGTTTAAAACTTCATCTTTTCTGTCACTGGGGTGTCCCCCTCAAAGGTTCATTTCTGTACCTTTGGTATACAACACATCATCACACACAAATGTTGTTACTTTTTGGGTATAATATAATACCCTCAGGAATTATTGTACTTTCAAAGACCAATTTTGTACCAGTTAAATGTGTCAAAACACATTTAAAAGTACACAATAGAGCCTTAAGTTACAATATTATACCCAACATTAGTTCAACATTGTATTATGTTTTGTATACTTGTTAAGATACAAAATAGAACCTTAGGATACCACCCTAGCGATATAACAGTGTAGAGATGTAAATATAATGAAGCAAAAAAAAAATTTTGTGTGTAGTTCTGTACAAATCAATATTTGTGGGATTTAACTCACCCACACTTGATCACCTACTCCTCAATGCAGTACAAACATCCACTTGTGTTGGAGAGTCTAGACTCTTGACAGAGCAAATGAACAATGATTCATAATGTATTCATGGGAAAGAGTAGAGCAACCCATACAAATATTGTCCTTGAGACTGTGAACGTTACAGGTTGTTTCCATTGGTTATTTTCACTTTAAAAATGCTGGGTTATTTTCAACCCAACATTGGGTCAAAAAGGGACAATTTCAGCCTGTTGGGTTGTAATTTAACCTATACTGCGTTGTTTTAACCCATTGTTGAATCAAATGTATACATTTTCTGGTTTAATTTAACCCAATGACTAGATTCATCCCTTGTTGAAAACAACCCAGCATGTTGCATTGAAACAATTCAGCATAAAGCCCAATGGGTTGGGTTTGTCCCCTTTTTGATCCAAAAATAAAATAACCCAGCATTTTAAAGAGTGAAATAGGGGTACATAGACTTTTTCCATGTTTACGTGCTATAATTGTGTCCCCAGTGCTTCTATCAACCTAGAAAATGTGAAAAAGATCAGTAACTTAGTTTTGGAAACCATTCTCTGCAAGCATGTAAAAAATAAGTCATTGAAATTTGGCTCCCCTTGTGATGTCAGAAGGGGATAATACCGCCCCTTAATCTGGACTATCCAATCACGGCACTGCCATTTAGTGCAGAGAGAGAGAAAAAAATTATTGACAGCACAATTGAGGTTCAATTTCAACAAACCACCATTATGGTGACCAGTAATTGCATTTTTAAAGGACACACCTAAAACAAAATAAAATTAGCTTGCACCTAAGTGGCAATTTTAACATGTTATAATACATTATCTATATGGTATTTTGAGCTAAACATCCCATATGTACTCTGGGGACACCATAGAAGAAAAAAAAGTCTTGTGAAATGTCCCCTTTAATGAACATCATGGCAGCATGTTTTGTCTAGGTAAGCATCACTCATCACACACATTTCCCTCATAAAATGCAAAAATCTAGTTTAATCCAGGAAATTTACTCTAACACATGAATTTTGTCTTCCTGATTCCGGCTTCTTGACTTCAGGTCAAGGTCATTGCCCTCTCAACATCTAAGCAGAGCAACAACTGCATAATGAATAGCAATAAGCTTCAGTCCTGTGGAGCAAACTGCGTTCAACACTCCAAAACAATCTCCAGGAAAAAAAGGGGCAACACGATTCATTAAATAATCCAATAGCAGAGCCCATCGACTGGAGTGGGTACGAAAACGCTGGCATACGAGTGCGGCAATTACTTTAAGTATGTGAGTCACAAAAATATTCATTGTCACCACCCGCCTCTTACCACGGCAAAGCTCAGAGGCGTATGGCTTGATGTCAATAGGCAGAATGTGAGGGTCTATCACAAGGGTCAGATCTTCACAGCCCTAGGAAACCAGAAGAGAGCAACACTAATGCTGATTGTGAGGACATGACTGAATACAAAACAGAAGGATTCTGTAATCAACCAGAATGCTGAAAAATATTTAGTTCATTTATTTTATTTAGTGTCGAAAGGGTTAATGATAAAAGATACACATATACTTGCTTATTCTCATATGTAATCAGAGTTTGGTGTAGAGTTAATGTCTTGCGAGGATTTTGTGAACTGAGCTTCTCTTATATCATAAACCCTTTCGACTTGTGTGCAGCAGGCACGAATTTTGACAAGAGGCATGATGCACATGGTTCACATGACGCATATTTTGACCTGAGGAGCAACACACGACACTCCAAACACATATTTTGAATACGCGCCCCTCGGAAAAGAAGTCACCGGCCGCCACTGTAAATAACATTCAATTTCATGCAAAAACTGATTGATTGGCTTAACAAGACATCAATATGTCACCAGGACTTGTGGGGATCACTTTTGTATTGGATATATCTGATCTATTTTGAACAATCAAAGTGGAAGAAACGATTGACTTGCATTATAAGATGACACCAACATATTGGATGGCCCGAGGATGAGTAAATAAACAGCAAATTTTAATTTTTGGCTCAACTATCCCTTTAAAAATACGATTGACACAATCGGTACACAGAATGGATTACTTGTGTAATGTTTCTTAGACTGGAAGATCTCTAACAATGTTACAGTAAATAAATAAAGACAGTATACAGTAAGCTGCAGCAGATACAATAAGCAGAACCGCAGCTTTTCTCAGTCAAAAGATTATAATGATAGTCTAGAAACACTGTACAGGCTCTGGATCTGATTCATATCTGTATGTCTCTGTCCATGTTATTGTCTACAAGATAAAATCACTGAGTCTGATCAACAAAACATGGCTATTCAAAACCATCACAAAAGTGCTGTGGTTACATACAGAAGTGTAATAGTCTGGATTAGGCACAACCCCTAGTGCTATGAACTATTATCATAATGATGTTAGCATTGTGCATTAAAAGTCCAGCTATTATGATTTTAAAAATACACATACTCTCAATTGATGCTTTAAAATATGAATGCCACCATTGGTACACATAATGCATTAGACATTGTCTGATGTTTATTGGACTGGGACTTTTTTTTAACAATGTTAAAGTAAATGAATGAACCCGAACTGCAGCGTTTCTCAGTCAGAAGATGATGCTAATAGTGTAGAAACACTGTATCCATCTAACTGTGAGAGCTCTGGCTCTGATTTATATGATGACATACACCCACCTAAAGGATTATTAGGAACACCATACTAATACTGTGTTTGACCCCCTTTCGCCTTCAGAACAGCCTTAATTCTACATGGCATTGATTCAACAAGGTGCTGAAAGCATTCTTTAGAAATGTTGGCCCATATTGATAGGATAGCATCTTGCAGTTGATGGAGATTTGTGGGATAAACATCCAGGGCAGAATGATCCCTTCCACCACATCCCAATGATGCTCTATTGGGTTGAGATCTGGTGACTGTGGGGGGCCATTTTAGTACAGTGAACTCATTGTCATGTTCAAGAAACTAATTTGAAATGATTCGAGCTTTGTGACATGGTGCATTGTCCTGCTGGAAGTAGCCATCAGAGGATGGGTACATGGTGGTCATGAAGGGATGGACATGGCAGAAACAATGCTCAGGTAGGCTGTGGCATTTAAACAAGGCCCAATTGGCACTAAGGGGCCTGAAGTGTGCCAAGAAAACATCCCCAACACCATTACACCACCACCAGCAGCCTGCACAGTGGTAACAAGGCATGATGGATCCATGTTCTCATTCTGTTTACGCCAAATTCTGGCATTCATACCATCTGAATATCTCAACAGAAATCGAAACTCATCAGACCAGGCAACATTTTTCCAGTCTTCAACTTTCCAATTTTGGTGAGCTTGCACAAATGGTAACCTCTTTGTCCTATTTGTAATGGAGATGAGTGGTACCCGGTGGGGTCTTCTGCTGTTGTAGCCCATCCACCTCAATGTTGTGCGTGTTGTGGCTTCACAAATGCTTTGCTGCATACCTCGGTTGTAACAAGTGGTTATTGGTGGCTCTTCTATCAGCTTGAATCAGTGGCCCATTCTCCTCTGACCTCTAGCATCAACAAGGCATTTTCACCCACAGGACTGCCGCATACTGGATGTTTTCCCTTTTTTTACACCATTCTTTGTAAACCCTAGAAATGATTGTAAGTGAAAATCCCAGTAACTGAGCAGATTGTTAAATACTCAGACCAGCCTGTCTTGCACCAACAATCATGCTACGGTCAAAATTGCTTAAATCACCTTTATTTCCCATTCTGACATTCAGTTTGGAGTTCAGGAGATTGTCTTGACCAGGACCACACCCCTAAATGCATTGAAGCAACTGCCATGTGATTGGGTGATTGGATAATTGCATTAATGAGAAATTAAACAGGTGTTCCTTATAATCCTATAGGTGAGTGTATCTGTTATGGTGCTGCAACAAACCCTTTGCTTGTTACAATGAATGGGGTAAGTTGTAACGTTTGCACTCCTGCCACTTTTGGTGAATTGGACAATAACAGTAGATCCCACAAACAAACTCTAAGTGTTCATTTGTAGCAGAGACATTTGTGTTGATTGTGTAAAAAATTATGAATCCAACTTAAATATTTTTGAATGATAGAGCCAATGTTAAAAACATTACTTTGTGCCTTGCTCTCCCCTATATCTAAGTGTTGATCTATATGACGTAAATTCATAAGCAGCACTTAACCAGTGTTTGCTACTAAAGTGATTAGGACTCTTAATTGTTTCTCACAGGATTTTTTCTGTTTTGGCATTCATAACAGAGAGCTCAGAAGATTTCTAATTCACATTAAATACAGACCCTAAAGGCAGATTCCAGCTTCCTCTGATATTTAATTTCATCCTGGTTTCTAAGGCTCTGTTTAATACTCTCTCTGTTTGGTTTCTTTATTCCTGGCTGTGCTGGAAAAGCTGAATAAGAGTCAAGGACACTGGGATGTTATACAGTGTTGTTACTGTTGTGATGAAAAGATGATTCAGGTGTTGTGGTGTTTCCCCATGTGTATCCAACACAAAAAGACCTTTATTTACCATGTGAGCAAACAAACACAGGAGTTTGTTGTGGTTTCAGGAGCTCTTATGGTCTTGTGGTCTTCAGGAGTACTTTCACATACAGTATAGGTATATACATAAATACAAGTTATAGAAAAATGTAATGCATAGAATTCAACATAAACAGTCAGACTGTTTTAGCTACTGCGCATGCTTGAAAAGCACCATACGCGAATACAGAGCACCTCATAGCCCTATTTATAGCAGATAGACCCTTTAACTTTCTGGTTGCAATGAATTTACATTTAACAGACTTCTACTTGGATGTGACAAGATTTTGCCTGTGATATCAAATTTATAAATATACGTCTAAATGGGCGTGTCCGAATCCACTTTTGCTAATTTAACGACGGGAAAAAGGTTTGTACGCCGACCACAAGGTTGAAAAGGGTTGGTCCTATTTTTTTAATGAGTAATGGGAGTGTTTTGGGCGTAACGTGCAATAAACCAATGAGAGTCTCAGCTCTCATCCCCTTTAAAAGCTAGTTGTGCTGGCACTATGTGTAATCCCTATTTAGATGAGGGACTTTGTAAACTGAAAAACTAAGCGGAGGAAGAAGACCACCAGTTTAAGATTAATGTTAAATAATTGTGTTGTTTTTCACTTGTATTGAAATTGTTATTTTTTATTAAAACCTTTAAAACCCGTTTTCTTTTAGTCATGGAAGTAAAAAAGCAGGCTTTTATTGCTTTAAATGTATGGCTATCCATTATCATCAAAAAATTATTTACAAGTATGTAAGATAAGGTTTGTACTCTAAAAATACTTTATTTGTAACAAACAGGAGATAAAGAATTTACAAACGGCTCTCCGAACGTTTCAGCACTTGGACAGCGTCAGTTTTTTTTTAAGCATTACTTAAAAATGTTTCTCATCTCACCATATCCACAGGTACAGAGTCATCATATACAATAAATCCGTGAGGTAGCATTTAAAAAAAACAATCATTTTAAAACAGACGCATTTGTTTAAAGCAAAGCATTTATTTACTTACCAGGTTACAAGTGAAGCAGCTCTTTGTGCCTTCTAACGTCTCATAATTAGTCCTCATTTATGTCCAAGAGACTCAATAATAATCTTTTACATATCAATCCTTTAATCTTTCATATTTAACAGCGTTATTGTGCCGCTGCGCATTCATGTATGTGATAAGCAAACCCGCATTGTCGTCCCGTTTATAGGCGCATATTACTAATGCGCTCTTTAAATAACAAAAAAAAACATATTTCGCCATTGACTTGAGACAGAGCCAGTTTTAGTTGGTCAGGTGCGTAGTCTATTTTAGTTGCCTCCAAATAGCAACGCGCCAACAATGCGCCTGAACACACCTCGTTTTCAGACCAGAACGCCCATGGGCGTTTTTCATTCGCTATTTAAACAACGTGGCGCTAAACGTGAAAATTATAATTGTGCCGGTATGAAACTAGCAAAAGACACTTGCGCATTGCGCTGCATTGCGCCGGGTGTATGATAGCCCAGAAAGTGTACCGGCCCAGGCCTACCTATTACAATAAAGTAGCTGTTTTTTTCAGTATTAGAGGGAAATCTACTTTTCATGTAGTCATAAAGACAATCTGGTGTTCACTGGATGAATCGATATCATGTTTACTGTTTATACTTGATAACTTCTTAATAAAAGGCCCATGATTGCGGTTGTACTACACTGACATTTTAAAATATCCAGATTGTTGGACATTGTTGGTTTTTCAATTATCCTAACACCCCAACTTTGTGATGCCAAAACAAAAAATAGTATTTATTATTCAAAATACTGAAAATATATTTAGGTACTTAAACTAAATAGAATACATTTTTATAGAATAAAATGATAGATAGATAGATTTCATTTTGGATATACAGGTATGACGTGTAATTTTAGTTTAACAGAGCATTTGCAAATACCTTGAATTTTCCATGAGCAATACAGTCAAATCCAACTTTAAAATTGCGATCCAAATGTATAACTTCTGTAGGAAGTAAATCAAAAATTTCATACCTTTTTCTTTTAGGGCATCAATGTTTGTGGGACTATAATCTCATCCTGAGCGACAATAAATGGGCTGTTATTAGATTCTCTGTTAGTGTTTAAAGCAGTCTTTCATGGCAGAAGGGACACAATTTAACAGTTCAGATGGACCACAATTCACACAGTAACACCTTTTTTCGACTGAACTGACCTCAGGCTCTCTCTCTCTCTCTCTCTCTCTCTCTCTCTCTCTCTCTCTCTCTCTCTCTCTCTCTTTCTCTTTCCTTCATCTTTTTCACGAGTCTTAAGAACAAGTGCAAACATTAAAAAAGAAACATATGTATCAGATATGACACTCAAATATCGATTGCTGATAACCAGGAGAAATAAAACTTTATTGTGCTGAAACATTGATCGATTGTCTTTTGTTGTTCTTTCAACATGTAATTTTCTGCCTGTACAGCTTTATGGGTTCTTTATAAATGCCCACCGGTCAGTCTTGCAATTATCTGACAAACAACGTACCATCTTTCAAGGCAAGATCAATGTCTGCTTCAACACATTTAACATTTCCTGTCTCCAAAAATAATGGGCTTTTTAAAGGTGCAGTGTGTAGATTTTAGCAGCATCTAGCACTGAGATTTTGAATTGCAACCAACAGCTCAGTCCACCGTTCACCAAAATGCATAGAAAAGCTACGGTAGCTGCCACAGGACAAACATGTTGTTGTTGTTTAAGACAAAATACAGTAGTGTCAAGGCACAGTTTGTCCATATAGGGCTTCTGTAAAAACATGGTGGCACAAAATGGCGACTTCCATGTAAGGGGACCCGCGGCGTATGTAGATAAAAACGTCTCATTCTTAGGTAATAAACAAATAACAGTTCGTTTTGTAAGGTCTTTATACACCATGTAGATTATATTGCATTTCTGTCAAGATATCCTTATAAATGTTACACACTGCACCTTTAAACCAGGGTTTGCGTTTTTTAGATATAAGTGTTATAGTATAATTGTCACAAACAGTGAGCGCTTTCTGTTAAAGCAGATTTTTATTAATACAGTCTGAGACAATAGTATCTAGTGGACAGAGTACAACTTGCTGAGAGTGGAAACTATGGTAATGCAGGACTATAAGTGGGCGGGGCTTTATCAATGTGACATCACATTGATGAGAGAATCAAAACGGCATGTCTAATGAGACTGCTTTGGTTAAAAAACAAGGAGCGGTTGTGTTCACACACTGCCAACACACATTATGTCCAAACACCTTGTAAAAGTGGATTTTGCATAATAGGTGCCCTTTAACTAGTCATGTCAACTTATCACAAGTCAAAACCTAAAAATGTAGGTTGAATTGACTTGCATAATGAAGTTGTTTAAACATCATGCTGCATTTTTTACAGTGTACTAAGGAATACTTAATAACTTAAAAATAGAAAGAACCCTAAAATTAAACATTAAGAAAAACAGATTACAAATGACATTTGAATATCTGCAATGAATTTGCACTATAATAAACCCAATAAGAATCTATAAAGTCATGCTGAGTGTCTTATTCATATTTGTGAGTCATGGCTATTGTGTTAAGCCCTCTAATTGACTCTCAGCCTTTCATACTCACTGCAAAAGCAAAGTCAGATCAATTATGCAATGCATTATGAATAACATACTCTTGACTTCCTAAACAAACCACACTCACAATATAGAGAAAACCTCAGTGTTAGATAATGCACAGTACAACATTTGTTTTTATTGACCCTATAGTGTCTGTTGTAAGGACATTCTGAGAAAGAGTAAAGTAATTGGAGGATGGAAAGATGGCGATGAGGTGTAATGAAGCACACGGCACTTTTCAGTTGCTCATCTGTATAGATTCTCTTACCAGCCCGCCACAAGCAACCGGGTGGTAAAGTGATGGAGTGTCACGAACACTAAACTTCCCCTGAAGGCAGACAATATGGAAGCAGAGAAACAACCACCTACACACATGGGGGTATTAAAGTGTGAAAGGTTTGATAGATAACACTAATGTTGTCTTACAGCCACTACTTTTTTAAGTAGAAAATATTTTAGCAACCGATGGATCAACATCAGACACACCAGTTGGTGACCCTTCATAAAGTTTTTCATGTAGGGGTTTTTCAAATACTAAATGCATCCTGTATGTATGCATTATTTAAATGTTTTTTATTCTTAATGCTCTGACGTGCGTGTATTTGTGGCATTATGATAATTATGTCCTAAGGCCAACAGTCTGATGCAGCGTGTGCTCTGACACTATTATTAACAATAACATTTATCTGAGCCATAATAAGAAAAGGCACTCTCATATAAACGGCTTCAAGTGCAACAATTACATGACAAACATTTCAGCATGGAGAGCGAACGGAGGTTGGCAATTAAGAGTTCTTTGACTTTATGAGAGCCACCTAATGTGATTTGAAACATAAGCAACGAACCAGAGTTTAAGGTGATGTCACCGCCTGTGGCTCTTATTCGTTCTCGCTTTTTCTGCAGCTCTTGGATGTCCAATTTAATGTGAAAACTCAAATTTTCTTTTTTTTAATAACAGTTTTTTATAAATCATCCTAAATAATGTAAAGAACATTCTGTGAAAAAGTAAGATCATGTCAAAGATTGAAATCAATGTGATATCAAACTTTGATGCTCCTGAACTTATCATTAGATTATGAGACTTTAACCTGGTGTTCACAGGCAGGACCCAATTTTGGTTAGTTCTTGATGTAGGGGTAGTGGTCCATATTGACGGAGCTGTGGGGGTTACACTCAACAAAAACATCTAAAAAATATTTTTTATCTTTAATAATTATGCACTGAAAAAGTTACCTGGTTGCCTTAAGATTTGAGTTAATACAACTTAAAAATATAAGTTAACAAAAAAGTTGTGTAAAATTGCTATGTTTACTAATATTTTTAAGTTGAATTAACTCAAAATTTTAAGGCAACCGGTAACATACTTTTTTAAAGGAATATTCCACTTTCATTAAAAAAAATCTCAATAATTTACTTCGGTGGACCCATAATTGGCGTCACCTGCTGCACATGCCCACCGCGCCTGTCAGAAGGACACAGTGGAGACATTTCTGACCTCCTAAAATAAATATGAAATCAGAAAAATATTAGTTTATTTTAGAAAATGTGACACGTTGATGTAGATTAAACTATTCAACAGTATATCAAATTAATCAACTTTTGAAATATACGCAACATAAACAGAATAACATTAACACAAAACATAACTTATAATACTAAAAACAGTGGCAAGAAAAATGTTTTCTGATAAATACACTTTTATTTAATAAAGGTTTTAATTGTTTATTTTAGAATATGCAGCCATAATATTCAGTCGGTGGAAATTGGGGTTTATACCTCGGTTGAGATCGTTCAGAGCCATTTGAAGCTGCGTTGAAACTTCAATTTTAAACTGCATTGAAACTGTGAACTGTTGAGGTCCAATAAAGTCTATTTTTCCCCAAAAAACTTAATTTCTTCTCGACTGAACAAAGAAAGACATAAACATCTTGGATGAAATAGGGGTGAGTAAATGATAAGAATTTATTTATGAAAGTGTAATATTCCTTGAAGTTGAACCAACAAATCCTTTTTTGTGCATAATTACTGAAGATTAAAATGATTTTATAAAAAAATATTTTTAGGCGTTTTTGTTATGTGTAACCCCCATAGCTCCAGGTAACATACTTTTTAAGTTGAACCAACTTTTTTACAGTAAAAATTTTGAGTTTCTTTTATGTGGCAGTTTTTGAACAAGTACACCGGATCTGATATTTACAGTAGATTGTGATCACTTTTGCATCTTTATATCAATCGATCGTTTGACCTCGGTTCACTTAGAATTTTTTCAGAATATTTACAAAAAAATTTTTTGACTGTTTTGTATGCCGTGTTTTATATCATGTTATAAATAAATGTGTACATTATTTGCCCTAAATGCCTGAATACTGTAATGTGTAATAAAATACAATTAATCCTGCCAGTTTAAATTGAAAATCATATCCCAGTACGTCATCATTGCAAAATTATACCCCAAATTATAATTTCACCTTAATATATTAAGTTTCATCTGTTGCCGGCGGAGGCTAGTTTAGTAAACACATCCATTGGTTGTATTTGGGGGAATTCACAAACGACCAAAACAATCGTATTAGAGTATAGGTAAAACATTTCAGAAGTTGTCTTCAAAACCCACTCGCCTCAAATAACCGAGAGGGCAAACATGACACTTCTGCTGTGAAGCAACAGCCATATAAAGCACATCTCTCTTATGGTGTCAGCTCGGTGATGTTAGTGTACTTGATCTTTCTCATTCAGGAGGTTCAAGTACAGCATGTTCCTGTGATCTCTTTAACACTATAGTGGGAAACAAAGTGTAATGCAACTCTTTAAGAAAAGCACCCAAATAGATATGAGCAGATCAATAAGACCCAACAGACCGACGGGAACATGGAAGTGCGTGAGAGTGTTTCTGAAGGATATATAGGGCTCTCGTGTCTGTCCAAATGGAAAAAGAGAAGAGCGTCATCAGAAAGTCAGGTGCGTTTCAGTCAGCGCAAATTTACGGACTGAAACGTGCGTACGCTGGCATACAAATGTCAAAGTGTCTGGAGAGATAGGAACGCAGAGAATAACCGGACAATGATTTCTTGTAATACAGAGTGGACACATGTCACATGAGTTTAATCAGACCTCTAAAACAATCACTTTCTGTTATGAGTCAAGAACCAAATACTGTGAATGTTTGTGTGTTTGTCACTGAAGACTTAAAATACAATTCATACCTTATAAGATCATTTGTACTATAGTTATTTACACTTTATTTTACAGAGTCAGTGTAATTATATGTTTAAGTACTGAGTAATTTACTGTTAATTACATGTAATGTGTATAAAGACACTGTAAAATAATGCGTAACCCTATTTAGATTGTGTAAGACAGGTATAAAGTTGGTATGCATCTGAATGTGAATAATGTTTTTGACTTGAATAAAACTTTTATTAGATGTTAGCACGTTGAGCACGCTACAGTGTCAAGTCTAGCTGTAATAAATCTTATTTTGTGATAATATTATCAAATATCCATATTTACTTTAACCTTAATAACAGGAAGGACTTGTCATCAATCTGATGTATTACTGCAAACCTCAGGCCTGATACACAAAGCTGTTTGTTCAGTAACCCAAGAGCTCCATCAGATCAATTGAACAAACAGCATTATTAAAGATTATTAATGTATTTACAAATTTATTGTCACTGTTGATAAGGACCATAGCTTTCTGCAGAGGAAATTATGTCAGATGATTGGCTAAGGGGACTTGCGTGTGATGTCAGACACTGTTTGGATGTTATATCATGATCAGGGAATTCGATTATAGCTAAATTACAATACATGCAAATTCATCCTAAAGCTAAATACAAGATGTACAAACAGATATGTTTTGTTTTTAGAGCACAGATTTGTTTTCTCCAACTAAGATGCTGTCTGATCTTGTTGAGGTTCTGTTTGGGTCGCTGAAGAGAGTGAATCGGTGTGACTGGATCTTCATGTTCCCAATAGCCAAGAATAGGAATATCATTGCTTGTGATGCAGAAAATCACAACTGAGAACACAGGACACAAATTGTGTCCCTGATCCTTTGACCAGTGACGAAATCCTGTTTGAGAAAACAAAAATGTTTTTATTTGAATTGAGAATACCGGTGTGTCAGATTTCTCACAGGATATTTTATAAGATTTTTTTATGAAAACATACACTGTTTTTAACTCATTCCCCGCCAGCCATTGTTTATGATTTTCTAAATTTTTTACAAAATGCGTTCCTTCTAAAAATATATAAACATACAAATATATCAAATGAAAAAATGTCTCTGCTTTTAAACCCTTAAATATTGGTATTTTTCTTTAGAAATATTTTTTTTTTTAGCAAAAAGCTGAAATAATTGAATTTTTGTGAAGGAATTTTGTTAGAGTTCAGAATCAGAATGATTATCAAAACATACACAGAGTATAGAAATAATAAATAACGTTTTGACTTCAGTTTTTTTTCATAAATTGGGTAGCCATCTAGTGGATAATAGCGGTATTGCAGATTAACATAAAAATTAATCAGGAACCCGTTTTTTTGCAAATGTTTTCTCTTAATTGATGAGATACACATTAAATTAATTACAATATTGTTACAATACTAAAAACAAAGTTGTGACTGCTGAGTTAACGCTATATGCTAGTTAATGCTATATGCTTTAAGTTCTACTATTGACGTTACAGTTACATTTTGCAGGTCCATACTGAAAAAAACAAAACAAAAACTTAACACTCAGAAACGTCCATTTACAATCTCCAAAGAATTGTTTTTTTCCTCAAAATTTGTATCTTTGTCTGATACAAGCTCAAACATAAGGGCTGTTTACACACACAGTGAGCTACTAAACTGCTCTGTGAAACAGCCAATCAAAGCAGAGCTGAACATTATTATTCACCATCCTTTAAAATAAGGTAATAATAAACCTTTTCATTCTGAGGACAAATCCAAGGGTTGTAAATGGACATAAAAACCATCTGTGGATCCTTTTTAGCACTTGATAAAGCCACAAACCTTTAATGTAGATATCAGAGAACAATTTAACAGATTCTATCAATGCATTATTTGGCATCTTTAATGTTGATCTTTGATAAGCAACTCATGATTCAGAAAATGGAAGGTGGTTTGGGTTATGTTAGGTAAACATCAAAAATTGCCAGACAAGCTTCAGTGTGAACGCAAACACTTACATTCAAAATGAGAAATGTCTGCAAACCGGACTAAAGGGAACTTGTCAAATATCCAATCTGAAGCAGAGATCATTCACCAGCAAACTAGAACGGCGCATCACATTCTCTTTTATAGTTTTATCATAAACAAAAATGCATGTGAGTGGTTTCTGGAGAGAGAAATAATGGATAATAAGCAAACTTCAGACGCTGAAGAGAAAAAACTACCAAGTGCAGGATTTCATGTAACTTGTCTTTCCGGGATATTTACAGTATCTGTGTGAACCAAAACACAGATACTGGCAAATCATTGCCAATGTGAATGAACCAAAAATCTAACAATCCCGGACAAATCCCAGACGCATTTCCAGTGTATTTTCCGTAATGTCTGTGTAAAATGGGCTCTAGCCTGTTTTCTGGCTGCTCGCTCTCTCCTCCCGGCTTCCCAGACCCTCCAGCCCATCGCCATCAATTTGCCCCACTGCTCGCTCTGGCGTTCCAGTCCCATAGGCCTTCTTGGTTGTCAATGCTGTCCCAGTCACTTTTCTTTCACAGCCACTCCTCTGGAGGAGATTCCAGATACTCAGTACGAGTTCCTGTTTTGTCTATTTTCAATTTAATATCAACTTTTGTGTAGTTTTTTCTGTGGAAACAAACTATTGTTTGCATCTGCTTTTGAATCCGCCTGGTTCCCTAACAAATATGACAAAAATGACTTGACATCTGTCTGTATTAATTTGGTTTGAAATTATTATTATGTCTATTAATCTCTATAGCTGTCTTTAATTAATATGAGAAATGCGACCCTGTTTTCCTGGAATTATAACTTTGAATGAAGTCAGTTTAGAAATGGACTATAAGAAAAACATTTTACTACTTTTTATTGTAAAAGAGAGTTGTATGAATTTTAACAAATCTTTTATCATTGTCTTTCTTGAGCCCTGCAGCTTATTAAAAAAATATGGGCAGCTACCGAAATGAAGAACGCTGTCTTCCAGACCTCGACTAATGATGACGTGTGGTAAGATGACAACAGTTAAAAGAAATGAGAATATTTTTGGGAAAAAATAAGAGAAACACTATTCAAAAAGACAACAAAATTACATAAAGTAATAAAGTCACAGACTGTTTATAATCTCTCGCCTGTTGGAACATCTTTTGAATTCTGTTCTTCCCTCAATCTCCCACATGAGGATTTGCATAAATTGAGTTGCAAGAGCATTATTTATTTATTTAATTAGCCTGTAGATAAAAGAAATCTTCAAAATTGCAGCACATCAACAAAATCCTTGTCAAAGGGTCTCATTTAAAGTTTGGATTGAAAATGTTGCAATTTTCTTTCACGCTTTTATCCTTTTTGGACAAAATCCTGTGTGTGTGTCAAGAGACAATTTTCGGCAGCATCAAATAGCTTTTCAAAGTAAATGATCATTTTTTTCTAAGTGCTACATCAAATCAGATAAGATTGACTTTGTAGCAGTTCCATGCACTTATTACAGAAGTTCACATCAGCGGTGTCAGTATCTGACTGAGGTCTAGCATGTCACTGTAGTACTCTGGAAATAAGACTGTGGGTGAAGAAGACAACCATGACTCATTACAGCCGGGGAAATTACATGAATGAGTGAATCGCCAAATTGCTTGCTCCGCCAATTGTGGTCTTGACCATCATTTACTGAGAGGAGAACCAGAAATAGCATACAAAGAGAAGAATGAGAGAAAGCAATATAAAAGGTGAGAAAAAACGGATATCAAAATGTTTGACATTAAGTGCAAATTTGTATTAACTGATGTCTTTATTAATATAACGACATCAGAACCCAATTAATAACACAATTCACATTACTCATTTCTGAAGAATTGATAATTACAAGATTTTTTTTAAAGGTAATGTGTGTCATTTTTTTAAATGTTAAAAATAGTCTCACTGCACAAACTGAATGATTTTTATATCTTAAAGGTGACATAGGGCCCTATTTTAACGATCTGAAACGCAAGTGTGAAGCGCAAAACGCAAGTGAGTTTGTGGGCGGATCTTGGGCGCTGTTGCTATTTTCCCGGCGGGAGAAATAACTCTTGCGCCAGGCGCAAATCAATATGGGGTTGGTCTGAAGTAGGTTCATTATCATAGGGGTGGTTTTGGCGTAAAGTCAAATAAACCAATCAGAACGCTATCCAACATTCCCTTTAAGCGCAAGGGCGCAAGTTCCATGGCGGGTTGCTATTATTATGACGGATTTACCAGGTGCACACCAGGAGCGGTTCACAGCCGAGGAGACTGACGTTCTTGTAAGAGCAGTCAAAGACAGAGAAGCTGTTTTGTATGGGGATGGGAGAAACCCGCCCAAATTAGCATAGGTTAAACAGGCGTGAGAGGAAATAGCCACAATTGTCTCATCAGCTGGCATCCCCATCGTTGCGCCAAGCGCTACAATGATGTCAGGAGACGGGGGAATCACAAGCTTGCCAGCATAAATCGGGCACGCCGTGTAACGGGAGGTGGATCTGCCTCTACACAGACGCCAGCAGAGGACATCGCTGCGTCCACCCTCACCGCTGAAAGGGTTTGGGGGCTTTGAAATCGGACCCAAGAAACGCAAGCAGTCCAACCGCAAAGTACTCTTACAAATCAAGTTCATATACATTAAGGTTTCTTATGAAAACATTTTAATTATTATTTACATAAAATAAACGTAATACAGCCACACAACAAACTTATGAAAATATTTTAATCGTTATTTGCATGAGAATTTTTTAACGCAGCCACACAATAAATAAAAACTATCACCACAATGCTCACCACTATGATTCCCTTATCTCATGTGTAAAAATTTTTTATTGTAACAATTTATTTTTTGCAAAAATAACTGTTGCATCTGTGTAGATTAGATAAGCAAAGTGTGTGCGCGTTGTGCACGCTATACATTATGGTCAAGCATGCGCCCTTAAAATAGCATAATGAACAACGCGCCACTGACTTTAGACTAGTTTTTTCTGGTCAGTGGCGCAATTGTTTTTTGAAACTGCAAAATAGCATCAGGGATGGTTTGCGCCGGAACACGCCTCCTTTTTTGTGCTGAACCGCCCAGGGAGCGCAAGTTCATTCCCTAGTTTGCCGACGTGCGTCTGTGGAGGGAAAAACCCGCTGTGCGCCGGTGCCAAATACGAATGATACATGCGTCACTGACAAAGTCAATTGTGCTGGGTGCAAGATAGGGCCCTATGTATTGTTTTCTATTTTGTTTTCTCTATTTTTAAATCGTTGTTTGCGGTTGGGGTTAGATTTGGGGGTTTGGGTTAAGATGTACTTTTATGTATTGGTTTCTACATGTTTTGTCTTCCGCTTTTAAAACTATTCTTGCCTGGAGTTGGGGTTAGAGTCGGGGCTTGGATCAGGATGTCTAAAAATGTAACAGAAAGTGATTCTAACCCCAACTCCATGTGACAATAGTAAGAAAATAAGAAAAAACAATGAGAAAACAATACATAAAATGAAACGAAAAAGAATCGTGCAACGCACATGAAAAACTATTCATAGAAGTTTGTGAGAGTGTCACGAAAAAGACATTTGTGCTCATGGCATGAAAAAAAGCTGAATTTTGCGCCATGGACACGAGTAAATTAATAAAATTTTGCGTGAGTATAACACGACTTTCCGTGAGATCAGTCTGAAATGATTACAATCCCACCACACACCAGAAAAACACTAATCGGGTCGCGCCCCTTTTCAAACATCAATGGTGCAAATTGGGCTTAAGAAATTATTATAAATTTTGGACAAGTTTTGTGGTGTCTTTCAATGAGGTCGTTCCTAATTCTGGTTGTCCTGGTAACAGTTAAAAACAAACAAGTAACCATCCTCAAAGTAAATTATGAAAGATGGATGACATGAATTTTACTGCGTAACTCCCATTGCACTGGAAGTCGTTCCCAAAAGTTGATCATCATATGCATTAACTTTGTCCCGTAGCTGGACACACCCACTTCCTGACGCCAACGATCACTGTCACTGGTTTCGCCGGAAGTTGCCAACGTTCCACTGAAATTAATGAGATTACGTCGGTCTGCCACAACTAGTGCTGTGCACTACAGATGCATCTCAAAGGGTTAATGATTCTATAATATGCTTCACTTTTCTCATTTACTGACTGGAATAAAAATGCGACAGGACCGTTAAAAGGAATTAAAAGAAGCAGGCTTTGTCTTTATAAGAAGATAGAGGTGTGTGTCTGCCTTTATGAACTGGATTAAGAGAATTCGACCCTGGATTAGCACCAAATGTTATCTGAGTGACATAATCTCTCGTGCAAAGTTTCGTATCATCATCAGTCATGTTTACTGCATAATGCTTCAGAAGAGGTTACGAATCAGTGCAGGATGAATATATGCGCTCTCATGGGCAGCTCCTGATCTCTGACCTTATTTATCCCACAATGCACTTCAACTCTCTTATATCAACTTATTTTGGTTCTTAACTATTTGCTTTACTATCCTGTTTGATCTATCATGATTTCCATGTATTAAATTTATTAGCTCAGGCTTCTATTGTTGTTTGAAATAACAAAAATAATTTTTTCACATCATCTCTGTTAGCCATTCTGGTTCCCGATTCTTCGTTGGTCCCTGACTGAACTGTATAAAATCCACATGTTTATTTTGCGATTCGCTGACCTTATTATAGTTCATGATGACAGATTTAAAGCAAATGAAGCTGTTTGTTAGAGGATTATATGAGGCTTATCTGTGCTGGATGTATAAAGGAGCACACTTATGTATCAGTCATCTCTGCATCACGTCTGTCAGTCTCGCCTCCACTGGACTGTGGGCGAGAATAAACCTCTGACATCAGTTTCTTTTTGTTTATGTACTGTTCTTGCACGCTTAGAGTGCACGTAACCAAGCACTCATTTTTAGGCAAAGCAAATTAAATCATCAACTGTACTGAGAATGAGAAATGGCTGTCATTTCTTGCATGTGATGGAAATGCATTTAAAATCTTTATCTGGTGTGTAAAACAGATATACAGTATTAACATTAATGTTGTTAAAAGGTTTGTGTTATTAATATTATATTTTATATTTTATTTGGCATTAGTATTTGTTGTTTCGGTTTTCAGATAGCAGTGGTTCACCAGTCATTGGCACAGTACTCTTTCCAAAAGCACCTAAAGGTTTAATAATAGTATTTCAAAGGTACATATTAGTACCTTAAAGGAACATTTTAGTAGCAAATGCAATGTACTGGGGTGGTACCTTTTTAACCTGGGGATTATTTTTTGACCTTTTTTTCGGTGGGTTTGACTGTAATATTGTTTGCTTGTAAATCTGATTTCCAGTTCCTCTAGGTTTTGAAGATTGCTTCGAAAGCCAATAATGTGTTTTCTCATGACAAATAATTTATAAATATCTAAACACTCTCAATGCACTGAAGTGCTCTTCGATTCAATTTTTATCTTCTTTTTTTTGTATTTCTGAGCAGAGGTTATGTCTTCTTGTAGTTTTTGTTTTGGGTGCACTATATGAAGATTTCTACGTAACAAAGACTTCCTTTTATAATTTTCTTTGAGGTTCATTTATATTGTAATTATTATAATTTAATAGTAATTGGCTATTTCTATCCTCGTTGTGACCCTCTCTTTTAAAGATGCCGTTGTGATCACATTTAAGA
Source organism: Paramisgurnus dabryanus (assembly GCF_030506205.2). Taxonomy (NCBI): domain Eukaryota; kingdom Metazoa; phylum Chordata; class Actinopteri; order Cypriniformes; family Cobitidae; genus Paramisgurnus; species Paramisgurnus dabryanus. Next base: position 25,532,779 of record NC_133349.1, read on the forward strand.
AATAATTGTAACAATATTGTAAATAGATGTATAGTAAAAACATTGCTGGGTTGCAACATGACTGTGAAATCCAGCATGGTCAACTCTGCATCATCTTTTATTTTCAGTGTCTCTGAAAATTTGTGTCCATCTGTGTTTTGTTTAAAACCAAATGCACAGTTAAATTGAGCAATCAAACAAATGCACAAACAGTATTATACTGACAAAGTCTGAAAAGACTGCACGTCTTGTAATCCTCAACTACATTTCTGTTGTTATATAATCCAGTAATCCATTGTTTGTATCTTACCCATAGACTGTAAAAATATGTCAAGTATTGTCAGTAAAATATCAAAAATAACAAAAGGAAACCAAGGCACTCTTCTTAATTATAAAACCGCTTTAATAAAGGTGCTAGTTCATAATGGAACTTAAAATACCACCAACATGTTTCGGCCTACATCTAGGCCTTCATCAGGGCAAAAGTAACAAACAGTGCTACAAACACAGTTAAAGAGCACAGTAATTAGCCAGCTGATCCACTCCAGAGTGGGTAGAGTCAACCTCTCCAAATAAAACAGGCCTAAAGTAGGCAATGCATCAGAGCAATCAGAAAAAAAACAGACAACCACAAAAGAAAAAAAGAAGGAAATTAAAGAACAGTTGACATATCAATACTATCATAAAGACCCGGAAAAGTCATTGCATTAAGTCTGTGAATCCAGCGACTCTCCTTCTGATTGAGAATCCTTTGCCTATCACCTCTTCTAGAAGATAAAGGGACATGATCAATCCCCAAGGCAAAGAAAGAAGCCAAGTACCATCATGTACCTCATTAAAATGTTTCACCATGGCATAATCACAATTCCCTACTCTGGCTGCATATCTATGCTCCGCGAGTCGGTCCTGAAAGCGACGTTTTGTCCGCCCTACATAAAAAGCATCACACATAGCACACTTCAAAATATAAATAACAAACACTGTCTTACAATTTATGAAATGTTTAGTGATGTATGTTCGTTGTGTACCTGGGTGAGTGAACCCTTTTACCTTGGTGACTATATCACATTGTTTACAATGGCCACATTTAAAAGTGCCATTCGGAACTTTAGGTAACCAAGTGGTCTGTTCTCTTGCTGGGAGGTGGCTATGTACCAACCTATCACTTAATGTAGGCGCTCTTCTAAATGAAAAAACTGGGGGTTCCTCAAAGATATCCCTCAAAATGTCATCACATCGAAAAAGATGCCAGTTCTTTCTTACTACCTGCGTGCGTACAGCCTATGTACTATAACGTGTAGAAAAGTATACCCTCTCTTTCTTCAAAACAGCAGGCTTTCTTTGTAACCTCTCTCCCTGAAACGACCATACATTGTAATGACACGTAATGAGCGGAAGCAAATGCAGGTGAATATTAACAATGTTTATTAAATATAAACACAGAGAGAGTATTAAGAGTCAATGCGGAAGTAAACACAGTCCGGTGTTGTTGTTGGAAATGGTAGCGAAGACTACGGTGGAAGTTGGTGATGAAGGTATTGAGTTCGACGTGGGTGGAGTGGTGAGCAGTGGTGAAATCCAGGCTGATCACGGGAACATCCACACGAAGACGACGACAATACACATCCAACTGAAACTGTAATCCAAACACCACGAGACAACCAAAACACCACGAGACAACCAAAACACCACGAGACAACCAAAACACCACGAGACAACCAAAACACCACGAGACAACCAAAACACCACGAGACAACCAAAACACCACGAGACAACCAAAACACCACGAGACAACCAAAACACCACGAGACAACCAAAACACCACGAGACAACCAAAACACCACGAGACAACCAAAACACCACGAGACAACCAAAACACCACGAGACAACCAAAACACCACGAGACAACCAAAACACCACGAGACAACCAAAACACCACGAGACAACCAAAACACCACGAGACAACCAAAACACCACGAGACAACCAAAACACCACGAGACAACCAAAACACCACGAGACAACCAAAACACCACGAGACAACCAAAACACCACGAGACAACCAAAACACCACGAGACAACCAAAACACCACGAGACAACCAAAACACCACGAGACAACCAAAACACCACGAGACAACCAAAACACCACGAGACAACCAAAACACCACGAGACAACCAAAACACCACGAGACAACCAAAACACCACGAGACAACCAAAACACCACGAGACAACCAAAACACCACGAGACAACCAAACAACACGAGACAACCAAACAACACGAGACAACCAAACAACACGGAGCCGAACACAATGTAAGAATCTGGCAAGGAACAGAAAGTCAGGTGAGTATTTATGGAGGTGATGTAATGATGAACAGCTGGAGCGAGACAATCAACACACAGGTGAGCGGGATCACTCTAATGAGCACATGGCTGGGGTGAGTGAACAACAAACACACACACATGACACGGTGGAAACAGTGGATTTCCTACCGTGACATACATCTCCTTACTTTTCTTGTTGAATTCTTGATCATCATCACATATTCTCCGTAATCTCTGGAATTGACCAAAAGGAATATTTTTAATCAATGTAGAAGAATGAAAGCTTTTAGCATGAAGTAAAGTGTTTTTATGTGACTCTTTCCTAAATATTGTGGCATGCAAAAAACCTTCCTCATCTTTGTAAATTTCTAAGTCCAGAAAATGGATTTTATGTACATCATATTCAAGAGATAACCTTACATTGGGATTAGCCGCATTCAAATACTCATGGAAACTCATCAGTTTTTCCTCCGTACCCTTCCACCATAAAATCACATCATCAATGTACCTTGCCCACCAGATGATCTTATCTCTGAACACATTCGTCTCATTAAAAACAAAGTCCTCCTCCCATTTGTCCATAAAGAGACCTGCATAAGATGGACTGAAGCAAGCCCCCATGGCACAACCTTTGACTTGTTTAAAAATCTTGTCCTGAAATATAAAAACTGTAGTACGGCTGGTAAATAATCAACTTTAAGTTTATTTATGAAGAGACACTACAAAACAATTAAACCTCAGGTGGTGTTGCTAACCCAAATTTGACTCTTAGGTGAAACTGTTTACAGACATGCAACTCTCTGTTCTCCTAATCTCTTCATCACAAAGGCTTTGGCACTGTTAGCCTTAAGGCTCACATCACTGAGTATCTGCTGAAATATATGATGTAATGTATACATATTATGTAGTTCTAAGTCGGTATTTAATATTAATGTTTAGTATTATCTTAAAGGTCATGGTGCGATGAGTAAAAAGGTCTCATTTCTATAAATCTAAGATGGATTAAGGTTTAAGAACTTTGGATAGAAGATGCATTTCTTGTAGAGGTGGGGTTTTGCCTTGATATTTCTGGCTAGTTTGACCAGTTGCCAAGATACTCCTGGCTAGTTTGACCAGGTGCTCTTTAGTATCACTTGGCACAGGTCAAACTGGATTTTGACCAGGTGTTCTTTAGTATCACTTGGTACAGGTCAAACCAGATTTTGGTAGTTTTCTCAAGCTGTATATAAAAGGTGGCCTGGCAAAACATTCTGAGAGGCATCCTGTAACCAGGAGCTCCCACACTCTGTGTGTATTCAAACCTTATGGAGGCATCCTGTAACCAGGAGCTCTCACACTTTGTGTGTATAAAACATCATGGAAGAAATCTTTAACAAGAATCTTCCTACACCATTTTAGGTGTATTATATTCACGATGGAAGTACTCTGTAGCCAGAGTGTCTATTGCCAGGCATGACTTTGTAATTTTTGCAATTGTTGATCTTTTTAATTAATTGGAATTGAATCATATTCTGTATGATATTCTTTAATTGATGTTTGAAGCTGGAACCTGCCTGGTATAATAAATTGTTACATTTGATTCATCTAAATTCTTCAGAAATTGTATTGATTTATTTTAATTCTTTCAGAAATTATTATTTCCAGTAGATTAGAAGGAGTCTGGTATTACCGCAAAATAAGTATGTCAGGATATGATCACACTGGTGTTTTGATGTTGAATGGAGCATGGGGCACATTCACCAGGACTCTCAGATTTATGTCTATCACCTGCCTTAGCAAGTTGCATGATCGTGACTAAAGTAACTATTTTTATGATCGGAGCAAGCATGGGGCGGCCAGACGTAAAAATATTAGTTTACCCGGCAACCTCTGACTAAGACCAGACTGGCAATTTTGTGTCCGTGAGATGTACGCAACGGCCGGCGTATATCCTGTGCGATATCGGGTCCCTAATGAACGAATAACTAAGACTATGGGAATTTATAAATCATCAAACATATAAATTATGATCAACAGATAATTGGAATAATGCACTAAATTCTTACTATATTAAATTGGAGTCAGATTATAATTTAACCACAGAGGTCAAAGAAACAAATTAAATAAATGGAATTATTCTTCTAGAAGCGCTAAAGGAAAACGAGAACACGAGACCCCTTCACCACGCATTGGATACCTTCGTTGGGCCAAATGGGTGGCGTCTTACAGCTTTGGTGATCCCGACGTGATGACGTATACCACAGGTGACGTAATTCTGGTGACGTAGTACACCCGAAAAAGTGACGTGGTACTCCAGGAAGCTTTCCAGCGCGACATTTCAACCATAACAGAGGATTCCATTCATTGCAAAATAGGAGGTTTAAACGTCTACTTTCTGTCTGCAGCTGTGTTGGTAAGTTGATTTTATTTGCCTTTTAGAAATGTTGAGGGTGAGCATAAACGCACCCGTATGTTGTAGAATGGGCGGTAATGGTAAACTCAGTGAAAGTCCGGAGAGATCCGGTTATGCATGTTTTTATCGCGGTACGTTACGAAAAGTCGTAAATTTGAGTCTAAAAGTGGAAATATTGCCGTGGCGATTATCTATTTGCTCGTCGAAACGATCTCGCAATTATATTGGAAACCCGTAAAGTATTAGCGAATATCCGTGAATAATAAAGTCAGTCGGATGAGATGAGAAAACTCCGTGCCCAAGTCGATGCGTCCATGAATGTAAACAAAGCTGCGCAAAACAGGCGATAATAACTCTGTTAATGGAAATAAAGTTACACAGCATGACAACAGCAGTGTAGATGAGGATAAATTCCCTTGTTAGCAAATCAAATTTCTTTTGTTTGGTAAAGCAACAAAAGATAAACTTAAAATGGATTAACATCTTCCAAATTTTATGCTGGTTCTCAAATAAGGGTAAACATTAAATTACAGTAATTACTAAATGTATGGTTGTTTATGTTGTTCACAGCAAATGTGCAACATTTAAAGGAACAAACTCCTTCTGGTACATTTAAACTGCAGTTTAAGTTAATGTGTTTGCATATGAGAAGTGAATTTTGGGTTTACATGATTGATATGACAAGAGCAAAGGTTCATATTAGCCTTTTTAAGATCATTAAATGCAGTAAACATCAGTGTATTAACTATACCTGATGAGTTAAGGAGATACGTGTTATTATGGGAAGATAGAAAGATAGATGGAAGTTTATAAATGATTGAAGGCAGCGTTGTTGGAGTTAGAGGTTCAGTGCATGCAGAGTGGAACTAAATGTTGGATATTAAGCATGTAGGGAGAGAGAGATTTGAAATTTGTGAGTGAATCTCCTAAAGAACACTCAGGATTGGAATGGAATTTGTGTTTTACACCATATTCCTTGATTACTTTTTATATTCACAACAGAGAGCTGTTGTTAGTGGAAATGTTAATGCACAGGAACATGTTCTCAATTTTGCAAATTTACTATCATTCTTAAGCCCTTGAGACCAGTAATAAAATTATTTTAATGAATATTATTTTTAATTTAATGTAATTTATATTATAATCATATTATAATATACATTATATTCTAATGGCCAGACAGGCCTAATATGGTGAAAAATGATGCATTACATGCTTTTCAAACTTACATGATTAAAGACCCACAAAAAAGCCCAGGGAATATTAAGATTAAAATTTATTTGGTCCACTATCTCGTGCCAAAACGGGGGTATGTGCTTTTGCTTGCTTGTTGCTTTTGTTTTTTGTTTTTGTTTTTGTTTTTTGCTTTGCAGGAACACAGAGAATACTATGGCACAAGATAGCAAACCAAACAACTCTTTTATAAGTTTAAAACATCAACTTAAACTGAATCTGATTAGTCAATGTACTTTTATAGTTGGTTAAAACTGTGGGAAATGTTAAATCATCAGAAATTACAGTCCTACAGGTCACAGAGATGTGAAAAGTTTAAAAGTATGCACCTTAAACAGACATCACAGCAGTTAAACATGTGAGCTGACGCAACTGAGAACAACTCAGAGTAAAGTCATTTAAGTTTAAAGTTAATCCAGAAATTTCCCCAGCAAAACTGGGATTTCTTATGCTCACAGTTTAAATGCAAGTGCAGTTTATGGTGCTATACACTCAGACTATACTGAAACAACATAGTCAAATATAACAGAAAATACCCAATTTAATCTGGCCTCTGAAATTAATTTGCAGAAAGTAATGATAAAAATCTTCTTAACAGGAAGAATTTACAACCTAATGCTGTCGTTGACAGCTGTGTGGTAGTGACATCAGTAGAAACTAAAAATAATGCCATGCCTTAATGCAAATTGACCACAGTTTAGAAATGCATGTTTCTTTGTCTGTTATCTTAACATCTTCCCTTTCAGGTGGATCTTTATGACTCCTTAAGAGTCCAGATACTAGAGATGTATCTGAGCCTAAATATAGGCATAAACCTGAAATGCATTAGGAGGTGGGTGTGATAATACTTTAAGGGGTCATACACATCTCACAGTAATAAACTACTATATTCATTTATGACCTCCCGATGTAGCATCGGAACTAAAATTGTGCATCACAGATTGTTTTAAGTTAGAATCCACCCACTCTCAGGCATGAACTTATAATGCACATATTTTCACCATTGAAACAACATAACACTGTTACCTGGTATAAGTTTTAAAACTATCCAGGGTTAAACCACCACACATATGTATGAGTAATGACTAAGAATCCAAACTCTAGAGAGTTTGTCATACATGCAAAACCATTTAGCATCTCACACATAGGAAATCAAAGAACTACTCATGATGCTAATTTTATTTTTAATATAAAAACTATGTTTGCATTTTTCTTTTGAACTACGTGAAATGTTACAGTGTACGTAGGACATATGCATGGTTATAGTCACAAATTAAGGTTTTTGTCTCTGATTGTATAAATAAAAGGTAGAAACTCTACCTAAAAACTCTAAATAAGACCTATTTGAGAATAAGATAAGTGAAGAATTAAGCCATTTGATGTGGTTGCAAACATGTCTAATGACATTCCAAACTTTAAATAATGGTTAGATCTGAAGTGCTGGCATTTCTATTGATCAACCAACTGATTCTCAATCAGACTTCTAACCATTGAATGTGACTTTGCCACATATATGTATAGAATTTGTGAACAATGGTTAAATAAGAAATTCAGAATCTGTTTGTGTAAGGTTTTCTAGGTATGTTTTAATTTGCTTTACTGAAGTTTTAGATCTACATGGTTAACTTGCATTTCAGTGTTCTGAACTAATAATATGGTTATTAAAATATAGTCATATATCATATAGATATATCATATTATATATACCTTAGTATAAATATCTGTATTTTATATACATATAATTACATGTATTTGTATTATATTTGAATACTATTGTTATTATATGCTTTAATGATGTATTCCACTGGTAAATATGCCAGTTAAAAACTTTTGCCACTCTTCCTTTAAATTACACAGATTATATCAAAATTCCACTCTATACAAGAGATGCATAATAGAGAAGAAATTGGTATTTAAATGGGATCATCTTATGGGATAAATTACTTTGAAAAGAGAAATAAGACCTTTTTACAATTCGCACCTACTATTATGAAACCTCTAATAACGTCATTTGTTTTTGTAATCTTTCACAACCATTTTCTTCCAATGAAAGGCAAGTTCTTCAGTGTTCAGCTATTGCATGATCATGTGGATGATGTTCTTCAGATGTCCCACATACAGTGGTGCATTGTCAAGTGTGAGGAATTCCTTCACCTATGGAAGTCTGACTATTCTACAAAAAATACCTTCTACTAATAGGTAACAGAGGACTGTTCAAAATGTCAGATAAATATCCTGGAGAGGATCCCATTAGACACACGTCTCTCCGTGGTGGGGAGACACTTTCAACGAGCACAGCACACAGTCATTGACTGACACCATGGATTTGGTGCAATAGACGATTCTACAGACGGAGTACCATCTCAACCAGGTAGAAACAAACCTGGCCAAAGGAACAGCAAAGATTTTGTCAAGTTCATCTATTCGCTTTGCACAGTATGTATACACTTGGTGGGACTGGATGTTTCGTGGGTGTGTGATTGGCAGTGGACTTGTGTTTGCTGGTATTTCAGGTCCACAATTCGCTTACGGACATCTGCCAATGCTGCTATCACCCTAAGTCCCCTACAAGTGCCCGCCATACAGAGACTGTTGCAATAACAAAAAACACACAAGGATTTGAATATGACCAGCGATGGCCCTTATGGACTATTTTTCAATTGCCCCAAAAGGGCCAGGGGAGGAATTGTAGTACGGCTGGTAAATAATCAACTTTAAGTTTATTTATGAAGAGACACTACAAAACAATTAAACCTCAGGTGGTGTTGCTAACCCAAATTTGACTCTTAGGTGAAACTGTTTACAGACATGCAACTCTCTGTTCTCCTAATCTCTTCATCACAAAGGCTTTGGCACTGTTAGCCTTAAGGCTCACATCACTGAGTATCTGCTGAAATATATGATGTAATGTATACATATTATGTAGTTCTAAGTCGGTATTTAATATTAATGTTTAGTATTATCTTAAAGGTCATGGTGCGATGAGTAAAAAGGTCTCATTTCTATAAATCTAAGATGGATTAAGGTTTAAGAACTTTGGATAGAAGATGCATTTCTTGTAGAGGTGGGGTTTTGCCTTGATATTTCTGGCTAGTTTGACCAGTTGCCAAGATACTCCTGGCTAGTTTGACCAGGTGCTCTTTAGTATCACTTGGCACAGGTCAAACTGGATTTTGACCAGGTGTTCTTTAGTATCACTTGGTACAGGTCAAACCAGATTTTGGTAGTTTTCTCAAGCTGTGTATAAAAGGTGGCCTGGCAAAACATTCTGAGAGGCATCCTGTAACCAGGAGCTCCCACACTCTGTGTGTATTCAAACCTTATGGAGGCATCCTGTAACCAGGAGCTCTCACACTTTGTGTGTATAAAACATCATGGAAGAAATCTTTAACAAGAATCTTCCTACACCATTTTAGGTGTATTATATTCACGATGGAAGTACTCTGTAGCCAGAGTGTCTATTGCCAGGCATGACTTTGTAATTTTTGCAATTGTTGATCTTTTTAATTAATTGGAATTGAATCATATTCTGTATGATATTCTTTAATTGATGTTTGAAGCTGGAACCTGCCTGGTATAATAAATTGTTACATTTGATTCATCTAAATTCTTCAGAAATTGTATTGATTTATTTTAATTCTTTCAGAAATTATTATTTCCAGTAGATTAGAAGGAGTCTGGTATTACCGCAAAATAAGTATGTCAGGATATGATCACACTGGTGTTTTGATGTTGAATGGAGCATGGGGCACATTCACCAGGACTCTCAGATTTATGTCTATCACCTGCCTTAGCAAGTTGCATGATCGTGACTAAAGTAACTATTTTTATGATCGGAGCAAGCATGGGGCGGCCAGACGTAAAAATATTAGTTTACCCGGCAACCTCTGACTAAGACCAGACTGGCAATTTTGTGTCCGTGAGATGTACGCAACGGCCGGCGTATATCCTGTGCGATATCGGGTCCCTAATGAACGAATAACTAAGACTATGGGAATTTATAAATCATCAAACATATAAATTATGATCAACAGATAATTGGAATAATGCACTAAATTCTTACTATATTAAATTGGAGTCAGATTATAATTTAACCACAGAGGTCAAAGAAACAAATTAAATAAATGGAATTATTCTTCTAGAAGCGCTAAAGGAAAACGAGAACACGAGACCCCTTCACCACGCATTGGATACCTTCGTTGGGCCAAATGGGTGGCGTCTTACAAACATTATTATTAAGTGTCCATTCAGTTAGTTTAACAAGAAAATCTGTGGGGGGAAAGGAGTTTAATGTAAGAGGACGTTTGTCCAAAAAATGTCTCAGTGCATCAAGGCCTTGTGTATGTTCAATATTGGTATAAAGGGCCTTGACATCCATGGTAACAAGTAAAGACTCTGGTCCAATAAATTTGTGTTCATCAATTTTACACAAGACATCAGTGGTGTCCTGTATATACGCTGGTAAAGTTGGAAGTAATGGCTTAATAAAATAGTCCACATATTTAGAGATCGGTTCCATGAGTGTCTCATTGCCCGAAATCACAGGCCGTCCAGGTGGATTAATCATGTCCTTATGTACTTTGGGTAAAAGGTAAAATGTCACCATCCGAGGGTCAGGTTTAAATAAAAAATAAAATTCTTGTGTAGAAATCAAATTATCCTCTACGGCTTGAAGAAGCATTTTATGAACATCCTGTGTTAATGTTTGTATAGGGTTGCTGGTCAGAGGAATATAAAATGATGTATCTCCCAGCTGTTTGAAAGCTTCTTGAGTATATTGATCATAACCTCACACAGCTGTAGCACCCCCTTTGTCTGCCTTTTTAATTACAAAGTCCTTGTTATTTGAAAGGTCTTGTAAAATCCTTCTCTCCTCTTTTGTCAAATTCTGATGATGTGTATTCTTCTGTGACAAAATGTTTTCTATTTCATAGTTAACCTTTTTCTCAAAAGTATTAAGTGTAGTGTTTTGTATCATAGGGCAAAAGGAAGATTTAGGTTTAAAAGGGGTAACTGATCTTAAAGGCGCTCTAAGCGAATAATGTGCGACGTCACTTCCTGTTGATGTTTGAACTGTTTTCAAACAGACAGAGCGTAGCTAACTCCTCCCCCTCCCCCTCCCTTCCGTGCTTTCATGAACGCGCCCAACCCCCACCCCCAAATCCTTCTTGTCGTTTATTGGCTGGAACACTTTGTTATGGTTTCTGTTTGTAGGTTTGGCCATTTGTTGATATTGCCGTTTGTGAAGCCTGGGCTGTCTACAGAGATCGCGTTTTTTTACAGTTTGATCAGCGGACAGGCAGCAAGCAGATAGTGAGGAGATGTTTCCGGTATGTAACAAAAAATGTTTTATGGTCTAAAACGCTTCAATTCGCTTAGAGCGCCTTTAAAACAGGCTGTGTAACATTCAATTTATGCCATGCCTTTAGATGAAGACTTCTGTAAAACCTAAACAAGTCTATTTTCACATCAAAATCTGAAGCATAATAAGTAGGGGAAAAGGACAGGCCCTTAGCTAGTACATTCAACTGTATATCAGACAGAGGGGTACCTGTTAGGTTTATAACCGTGTCCGCTGGTGGTGCTGTGTGCGATAATAAGGTGGTTTTCTTACGTCCTCTTCTCGTCCCTGGTTTATTTGACCTTTGTTCTGTTGTTTGTTTGTTCCCCTCTTTCTTAGGGGGGGTTGGTCGTTTCCCGATGTATCACCTCGCCCGCCAGTGGAGGTGTCCTGGTCTTCTTCCTCACAAGTGAAGTTGAATGACACTGTACGAGCTCCCCTCCGATATGGCTCCTGATAGAAAGATTTAGTTCCTAGGAATAGACCCAATTCTCCTTGTAATCCTTTTCGTCAAGCTGGAATTTACGGAGTTTATCCTGAACAAGTTGATCTTTAAATTTTTTCAGATTCTCTGTGAGTTTCGCATGTAAATCAGTCCACTGGTCACTCCTAAATTCCTCCAATTTCTTATTGATTTCTTCAATCTCTTGTTGGATAAACGCTCTGTCTTTCTTAGCTTCTTCAATCAACAAAAGTATCAAATCAAATGAACATTTGCTTAAAATGGCCTCCCATTTCTTCTTAAATTCTCCATTAACCCCTGAGCCATATGTTGGAAACTTTTTAATTCTAAGGCCACGTGGGATAAAACCCTTCCTCCAATAGTCAGAAAGGGTGATGGAATTGAGGTCCAATTTAATGTCCTTCTCTTTAAGTCGTTTGAGTTCATATGATAAACTTCTTAGATCAGAATTGTCTGGTACCTTACTAGCTGTGTTCTCTTCATCCAGCAATGATGCAGTGGTAATGATCAGTTTACCCTCTTCTTCTGAATATGCAAACGCGTCCATCTTCTTGAGCTCCAAAGAGTAAAATGGAGAAGGCTACCGATGTAGTAAAAAATGACGCACAACACTAAGTGGAGCACCTCCAGTAAATAAACAACCACAAAAACAATCACCCGTAAGTTTATAAAGCCAATAATTGGTGGAGCCTGCCGTTGCCATCATGGCAGCACTTCACTGCGTAACCGACGTAGTCGGTGAAGCTGAGAGGCCTGGTTGCTGAAACCATGTTCAGCTAGCTCAATGGTAGTGACAGCAGCGGCATTTTACCTGTCACTCACGTGGCCACGCCCTTAATTATAAACTTTAAGGCTTAATATAATTTAAACGGATGAGGAGTTACAAAAAAATGCACCTCCTTTCAGGTTTCATGAAAGGCAAATTATTATTTGTTCTAGGCCGTAAACACATTTATTTCTGCTGTAAAGTTGGGCATTTTAACATGCGGGGTCTATGGGATTGACTACCTTTTGGAATCGGGGCTAAATAGACAGTGATGTAGAAGTAGGAGTTGGTCTTCTGCAGAGGTGGTCTTTAGTTGTACACTACCATCTTAGTGAGACAAAGTCTAACATAAAGAATTTTGGCAGCTTGATTTTAATAAAAGCGGTTTTATTGACTAATAAGGAAGGTTTGGGCTCTGACACTTCCAGGAAGTTTTTTTATAGTATAGGGATCACTTATGTCAAAACACGAGGGAAAATGTATTTTTCAATACATGACCCTTAAAACCTTTGCGCTGAGTGGGAGATTTTAGCATATTATTATTTGGCATTTTATTATTATCCACAGTTTGGATCTCAGGCACAATATGACGTACTCAATGAAAAGACCAACAACCCAGCAATACTTCCATGAACTGACTCAATTAATATAATTTAAAATCTTCCTGTAGCTCAGCTGGTAGAGTAAAGGTCAAGGGTTTCTATGCAGACTCATACTGATAAATAAACATATGACTTGAATGCACTGTAAATTGCTCTGGATTAAAGTATCTGCATGACGCATGTTTGTTCAGACTTTTTAACTGGTCTCTTTTGTCCACTTTTAACTGTACCCCCACCCAACTTGAAGGAGGAGATAAAGTAGGGGAGAGCGGGATAAGTTGTCACAGGGGTAAGTTGTCACTGTTTTACACTGTCCATAACTCCAACTTTAGAGGCTCTATCTCAAAAATCAAATAGCCACTTTGTGTGACGACTTCTTCTATAGTCAACTTTGTGTTCACATGTGGTTCACAAGATCGCTCTAATCTGACATTAGCACAATTTTCATATTTTTTGGCTTAATAAATAACAAAATGTGCACTTCAAATTTTATGCAATACAATTTTGTTGAATTCTAAATTATAAGTAGGGTTTCATAACCCTGGGCTAATTTCAGGGATAACCCCACTTCAGGGATAACCCCGCTTCTAAATTCCAAGAGGGGTTTCATAACCCTGGGTTGATTTCAGGGCTTACCCCGCTTCAAAATTACAAGTGGGGTTTCATAACCCTGGGTTAATTTCAGGGATAACCCCACTTCAGGGATAACCCCGCTTCTAAATTCCAAGTGGGGTTTCATAACCCTGGGTTGATTTCAGGGCTTACCCCGCTTCAAAATTACAAGTGGGGTTTCATAACCCTGGGTTGATTTCAGGGATAACCCCACTTCAGGGATAACCCTGCTTCTAAACTCCAAGTGAGGTTTCATAACCCTGGGTTGATTTCAGGGCTTACCATGCTTCTAAATTACAAGTGGGGTTTCATAACCCTGGGTTAATTTCAGGGATAACCCCACTTCAGGGATAACCCTGCTTCTAAATTCCAAGTGGGGTTTCATAACCCTGGGTTGATTTCAGGACTTACCCAACTTCTAAATTACAAGTGGGGTTTCATAACCCTGGGTTGATTTCAGAGCTTACCCCGCTTCTAAATTACAAGTAGGGTTTCATAACCCTGGGTTAATTTCAGGGATAACCCCACTTCAGGGATAACCCCGCTTCTAAATTCCAAGTGGGGTTTCATAACCCTGGGTTAATTTCAGGGATAACCCCACTTCAGAGATAACCCCGCTTCTAAATTACAAGTGAGGTTTCATAACCCTGGGTTGATTTCAGGGCTTACCACGCTTCTAAATTACAAGTGGGGTTTCATAACCCTGGGTTAATTTCAGGGATAACCCCACTTCAGGGATAACCCCGCTTCTAAATTCCAAGTGGGGTTTCATAACCCTGGGTTGATTTCAGGGCTTACCCAACTTCTAAATTACAAGTGGGGTTTCATAACCCTGGGTTGATTTCAGAGCTTACCCCGCTTCTAAATTACAAGTAGGGTTTCATAACCCTGGGTTAATTTCAGGGATAACCCCACTTCAGGGATAACCCCGCTTCTAAATTCCAAGTGGGGTTTCATAACCCAGGGTTGATTTCAGGGCTTACCCAACTTCTAAATTACAAGTGGAGTTTCATAACCCTGGGTTGATTTCAGAGCTTACCCCGCTTCTAAATTCCAAGTGAGGTTTCATAACCCTGGGTTAATTTCAGGGATAACCCCACTTCAGGGATAACCCCGCTTCTAAATTCCAAGTGGGGTTTCATAACCCTGGGTTGATTTCAGGGCTTACCCCGCTTCAAAAATACAAGTGGGGTTTCATAACCCTGGGTTAATTTCAGGGATAACCCCACTTCAGGGATAACCCCGCTTCTAAATTCCAAGTGGGGTTTCATAACCTTGGGTTGATTTCAGGGCTTACCCCGCTTCTAAATTACAAGTGGGGTTTCATAACCTTGGGTTGATTTCAGGGCTTACCCCGCTTCTAAATTACAAGTGGGGTTTCATAACCCTGGGTTGATTTCAGGACTAACCCCGCTTCTAAATTACAAGTAGGGTTTCATAACCTTGGGTAAATTTCAGTGATAACCCCGCTTTTAAATTACAAGTGTGAAACGTTCCTTAACCCAGGGTTAAGCGCAGTGTGAAAAGCACTAGAGTTTATATTTTCAGTTCTGGTTTTAATTTAAAAACTAAAATCAATAATCACAATTAAGTAGTTGTTGTTTTCTTTCAGATAATCTAGTATGACAACCCGCCAATGGGGAAAAATTGTCACAAGTGAACATTCTCTATTCAACAGTCCACAACTTTGTAATGATATAAGATATGAAAATGTAATGAATACAACATTTGTGGCCAAGACTTCCCCTACATATTCAAATGGAATAAATAAATAACAATGCCAATGTTCGGTATTATTGTAATTGGCCTTACCTATGCTTACAGAGAATGTCTTATCAAAACTAAATTACTGGGTTGTTCTTTTCACATTTTCAAGGTTATTTTCTAGGACCCATTATAGCACTTAAACATGGAAAAAGTCAGATATTCACGCAAGTATGAGGAATATAGCCAATAACTAAAGAATTGTTACATGTCCAATAATAAAGGTGACAATTGTTTGGCAAACCTTTTGTAGAAATAATTTTAATAAGCAAATCATTTAGCTAATCATTTTTTGTTATTTTACTTTTTTCATATTTTTTATTTTTAAATTAATTACCATGTCAGGTGTGTAATAATATGACTCAGGTTGTGTGGTTGTGACTCAGATAAGGTCTCATGTAATACATTTTGAAGGCTTGTCTCATTGGTTCAAAATCACAGCCATGAATAGATGCATGATATGCTCTCCTTAAAATGTCCTGTTGGTTGGAGTATTGGAGAGCATGTTCCAGGAGATGTTAAGATGTGCAGACTTGAGTAAATGAACAATCATAAGACTGGTGACGTGTATTTCCATCTCAGCCGGGTTGTTGGTCAGGTCAGGAACATTGGTAAAAACACACAGGGACTGACAGTATACGCTATTGCTACAAGATGCAAGAAAGAAATTGTCATTATTATACATTTATGCTCATTTTTGCCACTATGGCTGAGAAAAATGCATCCTAACTTTATTGTATTCTACCTTCGAGCAAGCAGAGCATTCTCATTTTGAATACTGCGTCTTCAGGCTGTGTAGGTTTAAACCATGTTGATTCACTAAGGGTCATATTAATTAAATCTGTTTCCTGGCTAACTGCATCTAAATTTAGTATAACTAAGTATTTTAACCAACCCCAAATATTTTTGTATGTGGCTTTAGTGAAGACTAAATATCTATAAAGAAGTCTTGAAACATCCAATGCAGAATTTATGATGAACTGAATGCAGCATTATTAATGTGACAGAAATATAGTGATTGAAAATGTTTGGGACAACAAATTTTGTTTTCATTTTGGCAGTGCTTACAGAGCACATTATCTAATCTGATTTAGGTGCAGTACATTATTTCATCCTAAATATACAGTTTATAAAATGAATGTGTTAGGGATAAGGATCCATTTCAGATTTGATTTAATTCCATATGACAAAATCTTCAATTTAAAGTTATGAACTGATTTCCCTATTGAGTTGGGTGTTAAATGAGTCTGAACTTGAAGTCAGAGCTTTTTTGGAACTGTGGGAAAAGATGAGAAGTGCAGCAAAAATTATTCTTCCAAGATAGAAACTTTGTGTCTGACATATTTTCTTATAATAGGCATTTTTATCAGATTCTTAATGGTTTCTGCCAACAAAGCATTATTTCTGAATGGCCTGAGGCTGGGATTAAGCAGATTTGAAGTCAAAGTATGAGATGAACGTATGGCAGAGAGCATTTGGTAAATATCATTATCTCATTTTTGACAGAGGTGACGTTTAGCAGCTCTTCATATGCACATGGTTGGTCACACCTACACATGCACACTATAAAAATCAGGAGTTGCATACATCCTTTAAACAGCAATATGACATGCAATTCTGTTTGCATCATGATTTCTTCCTAATGATTTGCTTTAGAAAACATGCTGACTGAAATCAGAAATGTCTGAATTTTGTATTCTGAACTCTGAGGATGTGCAGCACTCTGGAGACCTGCATGGAGGAGGTGAGGGGGTAGAGACTTCTCTCCTTAACATTTCTACTATAGTCAAAAGAGTCTGTTTACAGGGTTTTACAATGATGAGAACAATAAAAATGTTTACTAACTGCCTAATGTTCTTAACACAAATACCAGTTTTATATTTAATAATGAACTTAAACATCAAAGAGACAAAAGAAAGTAGTGGGGTAATAAGACTTTATTTTATGGTGTTTTGTTACATGTTACATGTAACTACTATAGTAATAACATTAAATTATGCACAGTGGCATAGCAAGTCAGTCCTGGGCCCATATGCAAAAAAAAAATTACAGGCCCCCTTAAGCCAAAGCCCCCCCAACCTTGCCAATTGGCACTGTTAACTGTGGCGCGCAGGTCTGTTAACAACATATACTTTTAATAAGGTAGTCAAATATTTTTACTTTACTTTTTTACTTTAAATGTTTTGGGTAGTTCTTGACTCGTGACTACTTCTCCGCCTTCTCTTTTCTCTTTAAGGCCCCACTTTTATGTTTATATTTGTCCATTCTTAATGTTCATGTAGATAGCTGCTATAGTAACCTCTCACACTGTTTTCTTTTTTTTTTTTTTGACGTGTCGATGCGTCATGTAAAAAAATGATGCCGTAGTAGTTTACGGCAGCCGCGGAGTGCAAAAAAATTAAATAAACGCAAACAAGAAATGACGGAGAAATTAGACATTATGGAGAAATAAGAAATCACTACACATGATATGCATACAAAATATATTTATTGCAGCCACAAATAAAAATTAAATTGAA